>NW_028133836.1:0-42395 GCF_964662115.1 Mustela nivalis | reverse complement strand
CTCCCCTTCCCCACGCTGGAGGAGGGGGGCGCGGGGGCCCGGCTCGCGCGAGGACCAATCGGAGCGCACTTCCGTAGCTGACAATAGCCGTATAAAGGCGTGTGGCTCAGGCTGAGCTGCCGGGACCTTGAGCGCGGCCAGGCCAGCATCGGAGTCAGCGGGGATCGGGGAGCAGGGGGAAGCGACACCAGGAAAGCGAGCACGCCAGACAGGGCAGAAGGGCTCGAGGAGCCGCACGGAGCTTCCGCGTACAGCCGCCGGCTGGCCTCTCCCGGTCGGTGCCAGCTCCTGGGATCGCGCGTCCAGATACCTGGTCCAGCCACTACCGTCGCGGACAGAGCGCCGCTCGCCGCAGCGAGGCCCGGGGTGGCCCCGCAGGGACCCCCCCAGACCGCCTGGGCCGCCCGGATGTGCACTAAAATGGAACAGCCCTTCTACCACGACGACTCATACGCAGCAGCGGGATACGGCCGGGCTCCGGGCGGCCTTTCTCTACACGACTACAAACTCCTGAAACCCAGCTTGGCGCTCAACCTGGCCGACCCCTACCGAAGTCTCAAAGCACCCGGCGCGCGGGGCCCGGGACCAGAGGGCAGCGGTGGCAGCAGCTACTTTTCCGGCCAGGGTTCGGACACAGGCGCATCGCTCAAGCTTGCCTCATCTGAGCTGGAGCGCCTGATCGTCCCCAACAGCAACGGAGTGATCACGACGACACCCACGCCTCCGGGACAGTACTTTTACCCTCGCGGGGGAGGCAGCGGCGGAGGTGCGGGGGGCGCCGGGGGAGGTGTTACCGAGGAGCAGGAGGGCTTCGCCGACGGCTTTGTCAAAGCCCTGGACGACCTGCACAAGATGAACCACGTGACGCCCCCCAACGTGTCCCTGGGCGCCAGCTCGGGGCCCCCGGCTGGGCCCGGGGGCGTCTACGCCGGCCCGGAGCCTCCTCCAGTCTACACCAACCTCAGCAGCTATTCCCCAGCCTCTGCGCCCTCTGGAGGCGCCGGGGCCGCCGTCGGGACTGGGAGCTCGTACCCGACGGCCACCATCAGCTACCTCCCACACGCACCACCCTTCGCTGGCGGCCACCCGGCGCAACTGGGCCTGGGCCGAGCAGCCTCCACCTTCAAGGAGGAACCGCAGACGGTGCCTGAGGCGCGCAGCCGCGACGCCACGCCACCGGTGTCCCCCATCAATATGGAAGACCAGGAGCGCATCAAAGTAGAGCGCAAGCGGCTGCGGAACCGGCTGGCGGCCACCAAGTGCCGGAAGCGGAAGCTGGAGCGCATCGCGCGCCTGGAGGACAAGGTGAAGACGCTCAAGGCCGAGAACGCAGGGCTCTCGAACACTGCTGGGATCCTCCGGGAGCAGGTGGCCCAGCTCAAACAGAAGGTCATGACCCACGTCAGCAACGGCTGCCAGCTGCTGCTCGGGGTCAAGGGACACGCCTTCTGAGCGTCCCCCGTACGGACATTCCCCCAGTCTGGACGACTGGGCGCACGCCTCCCAAGGGGCGAGGGGGCAGGCGGTGGGCACCGGCCCCCCGCGGCACGCAAACCACACTGGACTCCTGCCCGCCCGCTCTGCGCCCGGTCCTTCCACCTCGACGTTTACATGCCCCCTTACAACACGTTTTTTTTGTATTTTTTTTTTTTTTTCTGCTGGAAACGGACTCGATTCATATTGAATATAATATATTTGTGTATTTAACAGGGAGGGGAGGAGGGGGCGATCGCGGCGGAGCTGGCCCCGCCGCCCGGTACTCAAGCCCGCGGGGACATTGGGGAAGGGACCCCCGCCCCCTGCCCTCCCCCTCTGCACCGTACTGTGGATAAGAAACACGCACTTGGTCTCTAAAGAGTTTATTTTAAGATGTGTTTGTGTGTGTGTGTGTTTGTTGTTCCGACTTTTTATTGAATCTATTTAAGTAAAAAAAAAATGGTTCTTTATTAATTTCTGTTGTCTTTTTTTCCAAGCCGGGCGGGAGGAGGGAGAATAGTGGGCTGCCCCACCCCACTCATGTTTGTGACTCGGTCCGGTATCTGTATCCTCCTCACCAGCTCTACCTAAGCATCCTGCACTCGTAGTCCAGGCGTCCAATCCTTCTCCTGTCCTCTGATCTCTGGGGTTGGAAGGTCCGGGGCGGGGACACTGTCCAGCCGCCCATCACCAGGGGGCAGGATGCCTGGGGCTAGACGCGCATTGCGCGGGCGCAGCCCCGCCCAGGTGCGCGCGCTGGGGCTTTCCCGGCTGACGCAGCGGAAGCGCTGCCCCTACATGGGCCGATTCTGTCCAGTGACGCGACGGCGGTCTCCGGGCAGATTCCGGGAATCCCCTCCCCCGCTCTGCCGGGCAGGGCTGCGGCGCCGGGAAGGGGGCCGGGATTTTCCCAGGCAGGCGGCTGCCGGGGCCCGGAAAGCCCCAGGCCTGGGTCCAGAGCGTCCGCGGTGGGAGGGCCATGCTCCTGGGTCCCGGGGCCAACCCAGAGACTGCCCCATCGGGTTGGCGTCCGGGCTCCGCCGCGCCCACGCGCGCTCCGTCTGACCTGACCCGGGCGGGGGGTTGCTGCAGCCTTGGTTGCCGCCGCGGTACCCCCCACCCCCGCCAGGAAGGGCGGCGCCCGCCTGCCAATTTCCCCTCCCGGGTGCCAGGTTGGGAGCAGGGCGACTGCCAGGTCTGGTCCTGCCGGGGCGGCTGCTTGGGCGGCCGGGCGCCGTCGCCGCCGCCGCCGCCCTCTCGCGGGACGCCCGCCCCCGCAGCTGGGAAAGGTGGGAGGGCTGCTGGTACGCCCGTAGGGGGTCTAGCTGGCTTTGGAGCTGGAAGCCCCCAGAACAGCGGAGAAAAACACAGGCTGAGAAACCGCAGGGGTGGGGTGGGCAGAACAGACAATTCATTAATTCATTTATGAACCTTGGAGACACTGCCTGGACGGTGGCAGACAGACAATAAACAAACATGATTCGGAGATGGTGGTAAGTGCTAGCAAGGGAAAAAAACAGGTCAAAGTAGTACTGATGGGGCAGGGGAGGCAAGCTGCTTTGGAGAATGGATTGGCAACGAGGACCTTTAATGATGAGACTTTTCATTTTTAAAGCCAGGTTCTGGGACAACAACGTTCTGGGCAAGAGAAACAGTACGTGCAAAGTTCCTGTGGCCAGAGCAAGATCAGTCTGTTAAAGAACAGCAAGAAATCATTGTGTGCCTGGATTCGAGTGAATCAAGAGTGGGTAGATGAGGTCAGGGAAATCCATGGACAGCCTTGGGGAAGGAGTGTAGATAAAATTCCAAGGCCCAGATGAGTGTTTTGGAGGATTAATAATCTAAATAGCAATCCTTCGGAAGGAAATGGGGGTTCAGAATGGCAAAACCACTTGCACAGCATCAAACTGCACTCTTGGGAACACTCTGGCTCCTAATACCTGCCTCCCAGCCTGACGGTCATCCTTCCCCAGGAGCAGGTAGGCAACCCTTCCAGCCTAGAGTGGGCCAGAGCTTACAACAGGGCCTGTACACGGAACTCAAGCTCCCACTCCTGGTTCTGCTCTTAGGACTGGGTCCCCCCTCCCTTCTTACCACCCAGGGACAGTCCTAATAACTACTAAATGGGCCCCAAGCTTCACATACTGTGTTGCATTTAATGTGCATGGTGATGTTGAGTTAGTTGTCTTTATTCTCATCTGACTGTTGAACAGACCCAGTAAAAATCACAGCTCTTGAATGGTATTTGAACACTGGCTGGCTGATGGCAAAGAGTGGATGTTGCCCTGCGAGGCCAGGTTTTAGGACACAGGCCATCCTGGGGCTTGCTCCCAGCAAGGGGCCAACAGCCTACCTCCCCACCCCCCAGTACCCTCTGGCCAAGGAGAAAGAGGAAGCAGTGAGCATGAGGTAAGACTCCCACCTTGTGGTGAAAATAAGTAACTACAGGGTCATGTTTCCAGGGAGAAGGGGCGGAGTTAGCAAGGACACCAGGACAGACCACACAGAGAGAAACTCATGTCTGTCCTAATACTTTATTGGTCACCTCTAGGCCTGTGCCCAGCTAGATGGGTCCAAGGAGGGGCTCACCATTCACCAGCTCCCAGCGGGGAGAATGAGAAGGCCCTGGCCAAGCCCTCCAGGGTTATGGACTATGGTGTTTAAAGGGGCGAATCTGGCCTTTCCTGGGTCAGCAATGGGGTATCCAGGTAGAGGCGCAGGTGGAGGCCAACAGCCCAGGATTTCCACCTGTCTGCAGTCTAGTTGTGTTTGGAGAAGTATTCCTTGCTGTCGTCCACGTTAGGCTTGATTGTGTCACTGCCTGGCTTCCAGCCAGCAGGACAGACTGTGGGAAGACACAGGGATGCACATGTGAGGCTAGAGCCACATCTTCGAGGTAGGGCAGTATGAGGGGATGAACAGAGGCAAAGCAAGAGCTGGAGTGGCAGAAGAAAAAGCCCAGAGCCAAGTGGGACAGCCCCAAGGCCATACAGCACATTGGGAGAAGCTCTTTAAGCCTGGATACGGGATGTTCTGGCTGGCAATTCAATTTCTTTTTGACCTCCCCAACACTATTTTTTAAAGATTTATTTATTAGAGAGAGAAAGACAATGCATGAGAGTCCGGGGGTGGGGGTGGTGTGGGGAGGGGGGAAAGAGCGAGAATCCTCTAGCAGGCTCCCTGTTTGAGTGTGGAGCCTGACAAGGATCCCTGGATCCCAGGACCCTGAGACCATGACCTGAGCCGAAACCAAGAGTCAGACACTTAACTGAGCTACCCCGCCACCCCACTTTTTGACCCCTTTAATACTGCTTCTCCCTCAGTCACAGACCCACTGGACATGGAGGGCCTGGGATCAGGCTGTGTCCTGCACATGAGAAGGTCTCTGATTCCACTAATATTATTCCAGCTCAACCTGGTACATGACTTCTCAGATAACCTTCGATAGATCTGTTACCTCCCAGCCCCCACCGTCATATTGGGGTGTCTCCCCCTCCAGACTAGACAAGTCCTGCAGACAAGGCTCTGAACTGGGGCCCTCACAACGGACAGGGCAGGCAGGCAGTGTCTGCCTGAGGGCTGAGGGTGTACCCACATATGAACACAGGTGAACATTTGTGTGCTTACCTTCCCCATGCTCATCCGTGTACTGGAAGGCCTGAACCAGCCGCAGAACTTCGTCCACAGAGCGCCCCACAGGCAAATCATTGACCGTGATCTGGCGAAGGACACCCTTGCCATCGATGATAAAGAGGCCCCTGAAGATGTTAAGTGTTCATGGTGAGAAGCGGAGAGTTCCCACTGCCAGGGCCGGAGGAGGGAGTATCGACTCCCTGGCGGCCACGGGGCTGGGGGCAGGGAAAACAGTGCCCAAGTGTTGTCCCCTCACCCTGAGGACTGAGGGCTTTCTGGGGGCTCCATGGTACCTGTAGGCAATGCCCTCATCTTTCTTCAGCACACCATAATCTTCAGATAAATTTCTGGTTACATCAGCCAGCAGGGGAATATTCAGGGGGCCCAAGCCTCCTTCCTTCCTCGGAGTGTTGATCCTAGGAGTGAAAGAGACCAGTCTGGGACCTCCAGATGCCTGACACAGCAGGGTCCTCCCCCTGGGGCTCTGGGTATGATAAAGGCTGGAGAGGGGGTGCTGGAGCTGAGAGATAAGGGTCTAGCCTCCCCACCCACCGCACCCTGAAGAGGGTACAGGGGTTCTTTCCCACAGCTGGAAAGACTCAGCCAAGGCTCCAGGTCCAGCAAAGGGCGTTCACATTCGCTGGTGGCCTCCCACATCTTGGGGCAGAAAGCCTGCCTCAGCATCCCCCTCCTCCTCGCTCTAGCTCTGTTCCCTGGGGCCCAGCCCTTCACTGTCTAGAACTGGAGTTTCCACCTTCTTGAAATAGTTATTGGAAGGGAGGTTGTGTTGCCCTAAGTGAGATAAAGCATCTCCAAGTCTCTGGGCCGAGCAACTAGTTTTCAGATGCTAATTACTGCCATCATCATTAAGGACTTAGGCGTCCTTAATTCTACTATTTTCGAGATGGGGGAAAGGGAGGCCCAAATGTTGAGCAACACCCACAGGAACACACAGCTCGGACCCCCGGAGGTTGGATGTTTGGCTCCGTCCCCCCTCCCTGCTCGTCCTAGCTCATACCAAGCCAGGTGGGTGAACTGAGAGTCGACAGAAACCCCCAGCACCTCACAGCCCAGCTTGCGGAAGTCCTCCGCCCGCTCGCTGAAAGCGATGATCTCCGTGGGGCAGACAAAGGTGAAGTCCAGCGGGTAGAAAAAGAGGACCAGGTATTTCCCTGCGGGAGGGAGCGGGAACAGACAAGGAGTTAGGCCTCTGCTGTCTGCGCCCCACCCCCACCTGGGCCCCACCCCCACCTGGGCCCACTCTCGACCGCCCTCACCTTTGTAGTCGCAAAGCTTCACCTCCTTGAAGGCGCCGTCCACCACGGCGGTGGCTTGGAAGGGCGGGGCGGGCTTTCCGATGTGCGCCTTGCCAGAGGCCATGACTGAAAGCTGAGAAACCCCCCCCCCCCCCCGGCCCGGTCAGTGCACCCGAGGAAGACCCTTTGTCCTCCCTTCCCAAGGTCACGCTGCGTGCTGGGCTCCGTTATCGAATGGGAGGCAGAAGCCGCAGCACTACCCGCACCCTCCGGGGTACATGGCCTGCGCGGCCTTGAGACCGCAGGAGACCCGCCCCCCTGACCGGCAAAAGCGGCCCGGCTGCAACCGCCAGGGGCCCCCCATTAGCGTGTCGGCCTGAGCGCCCAGGCGCTAGCCCACCGCTCCAGGTGGAGACCCCGCGAGCAGGGGGCGGGAGCTCGGCGATGCGGCCTGTAATGCAAGGCCAAGGCCTCGGTTTCCCCCTGCAAGGACAAAGGCGGCCACTAAAGCGAGCGGAAAACAAAAGCTGCAGCACTGAGGTCTGGACCCGTCCGGAGCTGCTCTGCGGGGGCTCCCCAGAGCCCGGTGCCCTCCAGGTGTCCATACCTGCGTGGGCAAGGGCGGCACGCACAGACTAGCAGACGCGCGAACACGCGTTCTCAGCACCGAGCGCGCCCTGGGCCTGGGTGCCTTTTATGCGCGGCCCGAACCATGACGCATAGGGCGGGGGGGGGGGTGGGCGGACGAGTGGAGCGGTCGGGTCCACTGCAACCGCGGGAGGGGGGTTGGGGAGCGAAGCGGCCGGGTCCACGCGCCTGCAAGCGGCGGGAGGAGTCGCGGAGCCGTGGGCCCCGACCACTGCCACCGCTGGTGGGGGTAGTGCGGGCACCACATACCCCGCGAGGAGCTCCTCGGAGCGCGCCCGGGTCGGTTGGAGTCCGGCATGGCCGGGAGCCCGGCTGACTTACTGCTGCCGCTTCTGATTCTCCTGCTGCTGGGGACCCCTGCCCAGGTCTCCCGCGACTACCATTACTTTGGCGAGAAGAGCGGAGGCGATCCCTGGGAGGAGCTGCGGCTGCAGCATCAGGAGAAAGGTAACCGCACGCCGCCGGTGTGTTGGTGCGGAAAGGTGCCCCATGGTCCCACTTCGCCAGCTGGCTGCAAAGAGACCCCCTCCTTCAGACTTCCCATCTCTCCCCACCTGCGCACTGGCGTGCCCCCCCCCCCCCGCCCACCGCCCTTGGGCTGGTTACTTTTCTCTGAGGCTCAGTGTCCTTATCTGTAAATTGAAATAGAGACTGACTTGAAGCCTCTTACAGGGGAAGAGGGGACAAGCAGACACAACTGTAAACTCAGGCACGTGTGCTAGGAAGGGTGGAGATGGAGAAAGGAGGGGGCAGGTAAGCGTCTGAAATCAGAGAAGGGCAGACTGAAGAGGATGGCTAACCAGTGCAGCAGGAAGCCAGCAAAAGCCAAAAATGCAAAGATTTAGGGGGAAGAGTGTGTCAGGGAATGGGAACAGCAAGTGCCAAAGCCAAAGGGCTGGACGGAAGAAAAGAAAGAGGCCAGTGTTGTCTGGCTGAGGCTTGGTAAGGCGAGAAGTGTTAGGACTTTGTGAGCTGCAGAGTTGGGATAAGACCCGTTTCCTAGTGGCATAGAGAGGCGACCGTAGAAGAGCATTGTAAAGAGCCCCCCCCCCCCCCCGCCAGCACTCAGAAGGTTGTAGCTGCTTGAAAAATGGTCAAAGTAGTTGTTTTTGTGCTACATGCTAGCACATTGCCAGAGGCTTTCCACACCTTCATTATATTATGCCAATTATGTCACTTAATTTACCACCTGGCAGCCTTGCTGGTTAGGGGGCACTCTGCCTACTAACAGGCCCATTATCACACCCCCGAAGACACGAGTCAGCTTCAGATGGTGGGCATCAGGGATGTTGTATCATGTTCCCAAATGGACAGGCTGGCACAGGTAGGAAGTGTTAGTTTGCAATTCCTCTGGGTCACACACCAGATGTATGAGCTCAAAGGGTGGGTTGCTTTCTGTAGGTCTCAGTTTCCCCACCTGGGAATGATGAGGAAATTAAATGAGATCATCTGTGGGGGGCGAGTGCATGGCACAAAGGCAGAGCTCAACGAACAGGAGATGTCGTTAGTGTCTTTATCCTCCTGCCTTCCTAGAGGAGGGAAGGGGGTAGATTCCCCCCTACCTGGCCCTCCATCCCTAGAAGTGGAGGACTCCATCCTTGGCCCTTGGGGAAAGTGGCGCTGTTTCTGCGACCTGGGCAAGCAGGAGCGCAGCCGCGAGGTCCTGGGCACCGCGCCTGGCCCTGTGTTCATGGACCGCGAGAATCTGGTGCAGGTGCGGCCCTGCAGGCAACAGGATTGTGCCTCCTGCAAACCAATCGACTGCGACTGGAGGCCCTGAACCCGGGTGAGAGACTCGCGCAGAGGAGGTGGGGCCAGGGCGGGCTGTTAAGTCCCGAGTTGAGAGTCCCCAGGGTGGGCAGGGAGAAGAAGGGATTGACCGCGAGTGGGGGGGGTGGGGGCTGAAGCTAGAAGATGGTGGGGAAGGGAGAGCTGAGTCAGGAACAATGAGCCCCCGCTGATATCTGGGGAGAAAGGAAGAAAGGTGGTGAGGGGCAGGGAGGGGGAATTTGAAATGGAAGGACTGCGACCCTGAGAAAGGGGTATGAGCCTGATGTGGGCCATGGACCTACCTACAGGCTGAGGCCGTGAGCCGGCTGAGACTTGAGAACTGGGGGACATGAACCCTGAACTGGGGGGAATGGCCCTGCCTGTTGGGCACAGACTGTCAGCAGAAGTCTGTTGATATTTGGGATCACATTTGGGAGGGGGTGGGTGGGGGAGGCTTAGCCCCAGTCAGAGGTTAGGAAGCAGAGTGGGTGCCCGGAGCCAGGCGGCCCCGGTGCCGAGAGATAGGGCTAAGACTGTGTGGAGTGGCAGGGACAGGGACTACAAAGAGCCAGCATCCAGATGGACAGAGACCCAGTGATGTAGACACTGACAGTGTCAGGCAATATAGTAGTATTTGACCTTCAAGGCCCTGACTGGGCCAAGTTCTCCAAAGTCTGCGTCAGTTTCCCTTTTATTTCCCTATCCTCCTACCAGCCCCGACGGGCGGGGCGTCAGGGACTCCGGGGGCGGAGCTTGGAAAGCGACCCCGCCCACCCCGGTCCGCCAAAGAGCGGGGCCGTCGGCCTTGGGAACTACAATTCCCAGGAAGCCGTACGGCAAGAGCTTCAGTGGCGCCTGCGCAAACTTCAACGGCGGCAGAAGCGTCGGCGGCGTGTCCTCGGCACCGATTGGTCGGGAGCGAGAGCGGTTTGGGGCCCGCGGAAAACGCGCGCCGAGACCTGAACCTGCAGACCTCGTTCTTGCTGCTGGTGGAGGCGGTAAAGGCGGCATGGATCTTAGCGAGCTGGACAGAGACAGTACGGGCCGCTGTCGCCTGAACTCGCCTGTACCCGCGGTGTGCTGCAAGGAGCCCTGTGCCCTGGGTGTCGATGAAGCGGGCCGGGGCCCGGTGCTGGGTGCGCCCCCGGGGCTGGGCTGGGGGAGGGGCGTGATAAAGGGAATGCTGATTGCACTGGAACGGAAGCCGGGATTGCACCGTACCCGGGGAGGGGGGGTGATAGTGGCGATGGCACTGAAGAAAGCGGTGATAATGGAATAGAGATAGCGGTTTTCACGGGCTCACTGGTTGGATCCCCGCTTCCCCAGGCCCCATGGTCTACGCCATTTGTTACTGCCCCCTGTCCCGCCTGGCAGATCTGGAAGCCCTGAAAGTGGCAGGTGAGCTCGAGGTGTGAGTCTCGGGAGATGGTTCCGGGGCGGGTGCAGACTGGAGGGGGAGAACAGGAGCTGGGAGAACCAGTCGATTCCCTTCTCTCCCAACCCTCCTCCCAGACTCAAAGACCCTATCGGAGAGTGAGCGGGACAGGCTCTTTGTGAAAATGGAGGAGGACGGGGACTTTGTGGGCTGGGCATTGGACGTGCTGTCTCCAAACCTCATCTCTACCAGCATGCTTGGGCGGTGAGGGACCTCCGGGAGGGGCCTGGGTGGAGGGGCAGCCAACATGGGTTGGAAGGGATCAGTATCTGGATCGGGGTTGACTGGGTTCTGTCTCCCACTGCAGGGTCAAGTACAACCTGAATTCCCTATCCCATGATACAGCCATTGGGCTGGTGCAGTATGCCTTGGATCGGGGTGTGAAAGTTGCCCAGGTGAGCTAAAATAGATCTCAACATTTAATTTTTTGATCCCAGTAAAATTAAATCTGGGAAGTTCAGTGTCAAGTGCATAAGAGAGAGAGAGATTAAATTACCAGAGTGAAATATAAGTTGTCATTGCATCCAGTACTCTGCGGCAAAGAACAGGCTGTTTTGAGATAATAACAAGGATAAATATGCTTGAGATAGGGAACGTAACAAGGGAGGCTTTGCTGAGGAGATGGCCGAGGTCCAGGACTGAAACATGGCACTGATGGTGCAGTATTGGAGGAGACAGACAAGGGCTCTGCCCTTTGGGGTTCATGGCCAAGTCAGGGGACACAGATGGTCAGCTGGTAAGCAAATAATAAAGGTTTCTGAGGATAAAGTCAATGGAGATCACCAATATCATCCTTCTACTCTAGCTGAGGTCTCCCTGTAGCTGTCAGGCATTTTTGGCATGGTCCCACCCCAGGGCCTTTGCACTGGCTGTTCTTTCTGCCTAGAATCCTCTTTCTGAGATCTCTCCATGACTCATTCCCTCATCTCTTTCAGGCCTTTATCCAGATGTCACCACATCAGAGTGAACTCTCTGAATCTCTCCTACCACTGTTTAAAATGAAAACCCTTCCTGGGGTGCCTGACTGCCTCAGTCAGTAGAGCATGGACTCTCAATCTCGGTCATGAGTTCAAGCCCCGAGTTGTACGTAGATCTTACTTAAAAAAAAAATTAAGTAGAGGGGTGCCTGGGTGGCTCCATGGGTTAAGCCTCTGCCTTCTGCTCGTGGTCTCTGTCAAATAAATAAATAAAATATTAAAAAATAATAAGTAGAGAAGGAATAAAATGATAATTTTTCCCAACTCTCCCCTGCCCTTTATTATTTATCCTTTTTTTTTTTTTTAAGATTTTTTAAAATTTATTTGACAGAGATCACAAGTAGGCAGAGAGGCAGGCAGAGAGAGAAGGAAGCAGGATCTCTACTGAACAGAGAGCCCGATGCGGGGCTCAATCCCAGGACCCTGGGATCATGACCTGAGCTGAAGGCAGAGGCTTTAACCCACTGAGCCACCGAGGCGCCCCTATTTATCCTTTTTCTTGTCTGTGGCCCTCACCAGGGTGTCCACTCTATGAAGACAGATTTTTGCCTGGTGTGTTTACTGCCATATTCCTGGCATCTGGTGTAGCCAGTATGCATTAGGTGCTCAGCGAGTGTGTAGAATGGGTTCAGCGTGATTAGGAAGCCTCTTTTGGAAGGGAATATTTTTTTTTAAGGATTTTATTTATTATTTATTTGACAGACAGAGATCACAAGTAGGCAGAGAGAGAGGGAAGCAGGCTCCATGCTGAGCAGAGAGCCCAATGTGGGGCTCGATCCCAGCCACCCAAGTGCCCCAGGACTTTATTTTTTTTTTTTTTAAGTAATCTCTGGGGAGTGCCTGTATGGCTTAGTCGGTTAAATATCTGCCTTTAGCTCAGGTCATGATCCCAGGATCCTGGGATTGGGTCCCTGCTCAACAGGGAGCCTGCTTCTCGCTCTGCCTGTTTCTCTCTCTCTCTTTCATACGCAAATAAATAAATAGAATTTTTTTTTTTTAAAGATTTTATTTATTTATTTAACAGACAGAGATCACAAGTAGGCAGAGAGGCAGGCCGAGAGAGAGAAAGGGAAGCAGGCTCACTGCTGAGCAGAGAGCCCGATGTGGGGCTCGATCCCAGGACCCTGGGATTATGACCTGAGTAGAAGCCAGAGGCTTTAACCCACTGAGCCACCCAGGTGCCGCAATAAATAGAATTTTTTAAAAAATAATTTTTATTTATTTATTTATTTATTTATTTATTTATCTGACAGAGAGAGATAGCACAAGTAGGCAGAGAGGCAGGCAGAGGAGGGGAAGCAGGCTACTCGCTGAGCAGAGAGCCTGATGCGGGGCTCGATCCCAGGACCCCGAGATCACGACCCGAGCCAAAGGCAGAGGCTCAAGCCACCGAGCCACCCAGGCGCCCCTAAATAAATAGACTCTTTAAAAAAAAAATAATCTCTGCACCCGATGTGGGATTCAAGGTCACGATCTCAAGATAAGAGTCACATGTTCTGCCAACTGAGCCAGCCAGGTGCCCCTGGAGGGGACTTCTGAGCAGAGATACCTGAGAGGGCTACAGCCTGGGGATGAGCTGAGAGAAGAATATTCCAGGCACAGGAGCAGCCAGTATAAATGCTGTGAGGCTGGATCACTTACACAGCTGTTTTTCCAGATGTTTGTTGACCGGATACGTTTCTGTCACCACGGCAGGTATTTGTGGACACAGTAGGGCCGCCAGAAACTTACCAGGAGCAGCTGCAGCAGCACTTTCCTGGCATTGAGGTGACAGTCAAGGCCAAGGCGGATGCCCTCTACCCTGTGGTCAGTGCTGCTAGTATCTGCGCCAAGGTTAGGCTCCTATTGGCCGCAGCCCATTCCTAGCGTCTCCCTGGGCAGAGGGCAGGCGTGCCTGCTTTGCGGGGAGGGAGATCCCAAGTTTTTATCTTGCCCACAGGTAGCCCGAGACCAGGCTGTAAAGAACTGGCACTTTGTGGAAGATCTCCAGGGCCTGGATGCGGATTATGGCTCCGGTTACCCCAATGGTGAGCAGATGACAGCTGCCTTGAGACAGTGGTAGTGGCAGCAACACTGACGGGGCAGGGTTGAGCACTCTTCTACAGTTTTCCATGTTGCGCTCCTTCTGCTGCACAGTGGAGGAGCCCAAGGCTCAGATGGGAGCCACTTGCTGATGGCCAGCCTGGAGCAGAGCTGGTTCCAGCGGGCAGGCTCAGTTCTCCCGCCTGTCTCTCTGGCGCTCTACTGAGGGCCTGACACCCTTAGTGGGCATCTGTCTATTTGTTAAGAGGAAAGGGGCAGGAGCGAGGGGTGTCAGCCCATGTCCAGTTAAATCTGGCTTAAATGTAGTGTTTTCTTCCCAGTTATGAGGCTCACTCTCCTCACCTGTATGGTAGGTGATCTTGTGCCCATCTCCCTGCCTTGAGTAGATTTTAAGAATCAGTGGTTGAGTTCAGGGAGGCCTCTGGTCCTTCTGAGGCCCAGGGAGGGATGGGCAGTTGGGTGGGGAGACATGGCAAGTCTGTGACTGGAACTTAGGTAAGGCCAAAGTAAGGAAACCAGGTCCAGGCCAAAGACAGCCTGGGCCACAGTCAGTGCTTACTGAGCGCCTGGTATGTGTCTGAGCCCTTGGGATGGAGCCATGAACAAGATAAACAAGGACCTCACTGTCCCCACTGAGGTCCCCGTTTTGGGAGGATGACGGCCATTAACACCATGGTCCACAGATGCTCATTTAATGACCATTGTCCTTGATCAGGATGAAGGGATGTCTCAGAGGCAGTCTCCCTCAACTACCTCGAGCACCCGTTGGCGGGTAGAGTCGGGCAGTTTCCCACACAAAGGTTCTGAGGCAGGAATGGGTCTTGAACAGTGGGAGAGGCCTCCAGTACTCTGGCGGCCTGAGCTGAGGTAGTGGGACCTCAGATGCCAGGCCAAGGAACTCGGACATTGCGTCCGGGCTCAAGGGCCATTGCCGCTGCCCACCCCACCCTTCCTGTCCCTCAGATCCCAAGACAAAAGCGTGGTTGAGGAAGCACGTGGAGCCTGTGTTCGGCTTCCCCCAGTTTGTCCGGTTCAGCTGGCGCACAGCCCAGAGCATCCTGGAGACAGAGGCCGAAGGCGTTTTGTGGTGGGTGTCCTGCAGGGGCTGTGACAAAAGCGGGAGGGAGGCCAGGGCTCAGCTCCCACCGGGAATTCCCCCTCTTCCCACACTTCGAAGTGGCCAGTGTCACCCCTTCTCCCACAGGGAGGACTCGCCGTCGGGGGATCAGGAAGGACCGGGAAGGATCATGTCCTACTTCAGCAAAAGCCCCCAAACCCTGCCGCGCCTCCCACACCGGTACTTCCAGGAGCGAGGCCTGGAGTCCGCCTCCACTCTCTAGGAGCCAGCCTGTTCTCCCTTGATACGCGCCCCCACCCCAGCCCACCCCTGCCCCATTTGTGATTAAAGTTCTTTACGGAAAGCTTGGTATTGGGTTGTACTCTGCGGTGGAAACAACAGGTTGGGAGTGTGCTCGGCGGCTGGACTCAGGCACAGACTTCTGGAACATAAACATGATGGGCCCTGGCTGATTGATTTTATTTTTTATTTCTTTTTTTAAGATTTATCTATTTGGGAAAAAAAAAAAGATTTATCTATTTGAGAGAGAGAGAGACAGCACGTGGGTATGTGGAGCGAGGGCGGGGAGAGGCAGAGGGAGATGGAGAAAGATTGTCAAGGGGACTTTGATGCTGAGCGTGGAGCCCGACACGGGGCTTGATCACACAAGCCCTGAGATCACAACCTGAGCCAAAGCCAGAAGTTGGACCTTTAACCAACTGTGCCACCCAGGGATCCCTATTTTATTTTATTTTTTAAGGTTTTATTTATTTATTTGACAGACAGAAATCACAGGTAGGCAGAGAAGCAGGCAGAGAGAGGGAAGCAGGCTCCCTGCTGAGCAGAGAGCCCGATGCAGGGCTCGATCCCAGGACCCTGGGATCATGACCTGAGCCGAAGGCAGAGGCTTTAACCCACTGAGCCACCCAGGGGCCGCCCTATTTTATTTTTTAAATGGATAATATATTTGTAGGATGCAGAATGAGGAGAGAACACAGTGAAAATCCTCCCTCCCACCTTGTCCTGCAGATTTCTGGTGGGCTTACCAAGGCATCTCAGTCTATTCGGGTGCTTTGACAAAATACCGCAGCTGGGGGGTTTATAAACAACGGGAGGCCGGAAGTCTAAGATCACGGTTTCTGCAGGGTCAAGTTCTGCTGAGGACCCTTTTCCAGGCTGTAGACTACGGGCTTCTCACTGTGTTGTCAGGTGCTGGAAGGGGCGGGGAACCTCCGATTATAAGAGCACTAATCCCCTTCTTGACCTAATCACCTCTTAATACCATTATCTGTGGGAATTAGGATACCAACCTGAATTTTGGGGAACACGCATTCAGGCCACAGCAGGTACCTTTTGTCCTTCTGGAGATAGCCTGGTGTGTTACAAGATAGATGTGCAGTTACTTCCCTAAGTTTGTTGTTGTTTTACGAATGCAAACACTCTAGCCCAGGTAGCACGCATTCAGTACTCTTCACCACGTCTGTCTCGGAGATAATTCCAAACATGCCTAAAAACGTTCCTCATTCCCTTTTCGCTACAGAGTCCTTGGCGTGACTGTCCTGTGATTTATTTAATGCTTAAGAGACAGTGAGTTGTTGCCCGGCTTCTCTTAGACATGTACAGCGGAGAAGGACCAGGGTGGGCCATCATTTCTCATATAGTTTTGTCTGTAGGGTAAAATTCCCAGGGGTGGGCTTGCTGGGTTAGAGAATCTGTGTTATTTGTAATTCGGAGAGATATTAGCGAATTCCTGTCTTGTGAAGACTTGCACCTGTTGGCAATGTAAGTAAGCACTTACTTCGCACACAGCCTTGCCAGTAGCAAGACAGGTTTATCTCACTCCATGAGAAGCTCGGAAGTCAGGGGGCTCTACAACATCAGGAACACCATTTTTTTTTAAGATGTTTATTTTTTTTATTTTAAAGAGTACATGTGAGGAGGAAGGGGGCAGAGGGAGAAGGAGAGAAAGAATCCCAAGCAGACTCTGCACTGAGCACTGTACCTGATGTGGGGCTCGATCCCATGACCCCAAGCCCATGACCTGAGCCAAAATCAAGAGTTGGATGCGTGAGCCACCCAGGTACCCCTCAAGGACACTATTTTTTATTTTTTTATTTTATTTTTTTTAAAGATTTTATTTGACAGAGGGCGATCATATGCAGGCGTGGGGGGGGGGTAGACTCCCTGCTGAGCAGAGAGCCTGATGTGGGGCTCGATCCCAGGACCCTGAGATCATGACCTGAGTTGAAGGCAGAGGCTTTCACCCACTGAGCCACCCAGGCGCCCCAAGGACACTATTTTTTAAATTCACCTAGGGGCGCCTGTGTGACTCAGTCAGTTAGGCATCTGCCTTCGGCTCAGGTCATGATCACAGAGTTCTGGGATCAAGCCCTGTGTTGGGCTTCTGGCTCAGCAGGGAGTCTGCTTCTCTTCTCTCTGCTGTTTACCCTGCTTGTGCTCTCTCTCTCTCAAATAAATAAAATCTTCAAAAAGGGGGGGGGGCACCTGGCTGGCTCAGTGGGTCAAAGCCTCTGCCTTTGGCTCAGGTCATGATCTTAGGGTCCTGGGATCGAGTCCCACATCAGGTTCTCTGCTCAGCAGGCAGCCTGCTTCCTCCTCTCTCTCTGACTACCTCTCTGCCTACTTGTGCTGTCTGTCAAATAAATAAATAAAATCTTAAAAAAACAAACAAACTCATCTTCTATTTTGCCATCTTTGGTGTTTTTTGCCTCTCATGGGCCTACTATGGCTGCCACAGTTCCAGACATCACATCTCAACCTCCAAAGGCCTTACCTCCAAACAGCTGCCCTGTCACTTCCTGGCTGAAAGTAGGACATATCTATGCCCAAAGCATCCCTGTTAGGGGGAATGGAATATCTGGGGTAAAAAGAACCAGTTAAGAACTGGTATCTAGGAGGGATGCCTGGGTGGCTCAGTTGGTTAAACTTCTGCCTTTGGCTCAGGTCATGATCCCAGGTACCTGGGATCCAGTCCTGAATTCGGCTCCTGGCTCAGTGGGGAGCCTGCTTCTTCCTCTGCCTGCAGCTCCCCCTGCTTGTGTTCTCTATCTCTCTGACAAGTAAATAATCTTAAAAAAAAAAAAAAGGACTGGTACCTGGAGGTGGAAGAGACCCAGTAGCCCCACCACCACCACTTCATTCCCTCATTTTTTTTTTTTTAAGAGTATTTATTGGGCTCCTGGGTGGCTCAGTGGGTTAAGCCCCTGACTTCGGCTCAGGTCTTGATCCCAGGGTCCTGGGATCGAGTCCCGCATCAGGTTCTCTGCTCAGCAGGGAGCCTGCTTCCTCCTCTCTCTCTCTCTGCCTGCCTCTCTGTCCACTTGTGATCTCCCTCTGTCAAATAAATAAATAAATAAAATCTAAAAAAAAAAAAAGGTTTATTTGAGACGTAGCGAGGAGAGCACGAACAGGAGGGAAGGGGAGAAGCAGACTCCCTGCTGAGCAAGGAGCCCAATACGGAGCTTGATCCCAGGACCCCAGGATCATGACCTGAGCTGAAGGCAGATACTTAACCGAGGCATCTCAGGGTTGATTCCTTCTGAGGCCTTTTCCCTTGGTTTGTAGATGGCCATCTCCCTGTGTTTCACAAGATCTTTCCTTTGTACATGTCTGTGTCCACTTCTCTTTCTCCTCCTCCTTCTTTATTTGAGAGAGAGAGCATGAGTGGTGGGGAGGGGCACAGGGAGAGGGAGAAGCAGGTTCCCCGCTGAGCAGGGAGCCCAACATGGGGCTCGATCCCAGGACCCTGAGATCATGACCTGAGCTGAAGGCAGAGGCTTAACCGACTGAATCTCCTACGGTGCCCCTAATCTCTTTTAAGGACTCCAGTAATTGGATTATGGCCCATCGGTATGACGTGAGTTTACTTTAATTACTCTTTAAAGACTCTATCCAAATATAATCACATTCTGGGGTACTGGGGTTAGGACATGAATTTGGGGAGTGGGATACAATTCAGCCCCATAACTGGTTCCCTCTCCACTCCATGGAGGTCCCGTGCTGGTCACCAGGAAGCCAGCACTGACCCAGCTACAAAAGGTCTCTGAGTATGCACCGAGGTCCAGGGGACCTTGAGTGCATGGTGGGGATGGCAGCCCTGACTTCCAAAGCCCGAGGAGCTGAATGGCGGAGATCTGAAGGGTGAGGGGGTGGAACAGAGCAGGAGGGGGAAGAGGGCTCGCCTGAGGGTGGGGATAGTGAAGGCAAACCTTGAGGGGGGGGGGACTGTGGCCTCCCTGTTTTCCCACCTGAGGGGATCCTTCTATTCAAGCCACAGCCTCTGATTATCACTGCAGTTGCAAAATGTTTACCCATCCAGAGTCCATTAATAATTCTGCCCTGTCCTTTTCCGTGCTGTAAATTTGTAAATGTATGCTTTCACACATTTGGGCTTTCAGTTTTGGATTTCCATTTTTTTTCCCCTCCCAAATTGTTATAATTACAGTTTATTTTGAATTTATAGGCTCTTCTGACTGCTGGTGGAATTTACCAGAACAAGATCAACTCTCCCCCTTTCTTCACAGCTGGCCATAAGCAGAAGCTAGTCAGCAACCTAAAGATGTAATTTGCAAATGTGATTTTTTTTTTTGAAAGATTTTATTTTGCCAGAGAACGAGAAAGCACAAGCAGGGGGAGCGTCAGAGTGAGAAGGAGAAGTAGGCTCCCCGCTGAGCAGAGAGCCCGATTTGGGGCTCGATCCAGGACCCTGAGATCATGACCTGAACCGAAGGCCAAGGTTTAACCCACTGAGCCACCCAGGTGCCCCTCTTTCTGAGTTCTGAGGATGGTTCTGGTTCACCTAAATGCTGGCTGGGGCTAGGAATCCACTTAAAGGCGTCTTCATTCACACATCCAGTGGTTGGCACTGACTCTTCCCTTGAACCTCAGCTGGGGCTACTGACCAGAATTGCTACACGTTGCCTGTCCCTGTGGCTTGGGCTTCCGCATAGTATGGCATCTGGGCTCCAAGGACAAGAGTTCCAAGACTGGTTGAAGCAGTCTCCTCTCTGACTCCCTAGCCTTGGAAACCAGCATCGTCTGCCCTCTCTGTTTGCTGATGTGTCTGTCACTAGAGCCGGCTTGTATTTAAGGGGAAGCATCTAGACTCCACCTCCTCATGGGAGGGAGGTCACATAAAATATTTAGGAAGCGCCTGGCACATAATTAATACTCAATAAATGTAGACATCATCTGTTATCACTCTTGCTGCTATATCCTCTATTATTGTGACAAGGATAAGCATTCAAGGAAGAAAGTAGATAAGCCTCCCCCTCTCTCTCTGCCTGCCTCTCTCTCTGCTTCCCCTTCTGTCTTTGCCTGCCTCTCTGCCTCCTTGTGATCTCTGTCAAATAAATAAATAAAATCTTAAAAAAAAAAAAACCAGAAAGAATGATTGTTGTTTTCTACCACTAAGTTTGGAGTTGCTACACAGCAATGTATAACCAGAACAATTTGCATTCGCTCATTTAATTAATTTTAATTTAATTAATTTAATCCTAACAACCCTAGGAAAGGAATGATTCTCCCCATTTGATAAAGAAACAGAGTGACTGGGGAACATTCACAAAGTTGTGGCATGAGTAACTGGTAGAACTGGGATGTGAACCCAGGTGGACCTACTTCAGAGTCAGGTCATAGCCACCTCTCTCTGGCCCATATATCTTGATTCCCTCCCCAGCACTCCTTTCCCTTCGGGTCCCAGCACCTGATTTTCCTTTGGGAGTGGCTCTCCACCATCCTAAGTCCATGCAGTTCAGATGGAACTGACCCTACTTTGGGCCTTCAGGCACAAGCCCATAACCCACATCAGGCCAGCGAGAGCACAGCATTCCTCTGGGGACAGTGATTGGTTTGGTGATGAGCTCATGCTGAGGCAGGGTCACTGAGTGCCAGCACTGGAAATGTTGCTGGCTTTACAGAGAAATAGGCCTATTTTAACCACGGAATCATGTAGTTGCTGGTCCCATCTTTGCTGTTGCGAGGAGATCCTGTCCAGAAGTATAGTCAAGAGAAAGATAAAGGGTGCCTGGGTGGCCCAGTGGCTTAAGCCTCTGCCTTTGACTCAGGTCATGATCTCAAGGTTCTGGGATTGAGCCCCACATCGGGCTCTCTGCTCAGCGGGAAGCCTGCTTCCCCCTTCCTCACCCTGCCTTCCTCTCTGCCTACTTGTGATCTCTGTCTGTCAAATAAAGAAATAAAATCTTTTAAAAAGAGAGAGAGAGAAAGATACAAGTAGATTCCTAACATCATTTAAGGACCTAGATATAGCCATTCCTGAAACTTCTCACTGATGGCTAAAGGTGCTTTGAACTGAGTTTGTCTCTTGCAGTTGAGAGTTTGTCTCTCTGCTATTCTCCCAGTGAGGCTCTTCTCTTACGCATTTCCACCTTACCTGAGGACAGAGAATGGACCTGATCCATTCTGTGTCTGGGTACAGGAGCCAACCATCAATATTATTCTATTGAATAGAACTTAAAGGCACCTTGCCCCTGTTTCCCTGGTGAGGAAATGGGCTGTTCTAAGGCTTTTGGATAAGAGCAAGGATCAGGAGTAGCACTTACATCCCAAATTTGAAATCTGAGTCAAGTTCTTTGTCTTACGTGGGGAACTGGAATTTGGAAGAAAAGGGAGGAAGAAATAATGATGGGGAGATCATGCCAGCAACTGCTGGGTCGGCTTATCAGAGGGGAGGGCCATGAAGTCTGTCTTGAGGTCTATACAAGTCAAGGAGCTTCCTCACGGGCCTGATGGCACACAGTGGGGAGCATAGCTCTTACCCTTGTCAGCCCCTCTTTTGGACCCCTCTCCATTTCTGACACCTGGATATTCCGAGTTGTGAAAGTGCTCAGAATACAGGCTGTCATTTACATGCTGGTGTGTATCACTTGCTAACTATGGGATCTGAGGATCTGAAGTTAGACACCGATCGCTTTCTGCCTGCTATTTTGCCACCTAGTTCCCCAAGAAGCAGCCACATCACAATGCTCTAGTTGGAGACTTTATTCAGGGAGGAGAGGGGAAGTTGAGCTAGAATTGGATTCTTTGGTCGTCACCTGGAGAAGGGCGAGTCTCTGGGACTCCAGGAAGGAGAGACAGGACTCTGGAAACTAGAAGGCAGAGCGGGAGAGAGGTGGAGCTTTGGGTATCTTGAGGGGCCGGGTGGGGGGAAGGGACTCCCATCTCCCATCCAAGGCCCGGCGCCCCCTAGGGGCCGCTGCCGCTTCCACTGCCACTCCCGCTGCCCGCGGCATCCAGGATCCAGGTGCGTGAGCGGCGGGAACGCAGGAAGGTGATTTCTCGGGCCTTCCCTTCCTGTCTGGAACCCGGCAGTACCGAGGTGGAAATGTTGATGCAGTGACCGGCGCCAGGAGCTGCCACCGGCATCGCGTAGCCCAGAACCGAGCGGCAAAGTTCCGCCCCGTCAGCGAAGGTCTGGGGGAGGGGGTGGACTTAGGGTCCGAGTGGGCGGAGTCCAGGTACTCTGGGGGCGTGGCCTTCGGGCTGAGGGGAGGGAGGGCTGAGGGGCATGGCCTTGGAAAAGGAAAATCCCGGACTTTGCAAGTAGGGGCCAGTGTAGAGGTGCGGTCTAGGGGTGGGCAAGTACCAGCTTTGGGTCCTACGGAGAGTGTGGGGGCGGGGCCATAACAGGAACCGAGTCCTGGGAGGGCGAGTTATTTTTACTGGGTCCCATGGTTGGGGTCGGGGAGGGCCAGATTAAGGCTGAGGCCTTAGGGAAGGTGATCTGAGCTTCTGGTCTTTCAGGGGGAATTGTGGATGGGCCTAGAGCAGAGACGGCCCCTTGGGGAGGCCAAATCCAGAGCTTACAGACTTATCCCATTATGGAGGTTGTGGTGCGGACGGGGGAAGGGTGGGAGCAGGGGCCTTGGGAGTGTCAGTCAGGACCCTGGGGCCTAGGCGGCTTAAGATAGAACATAGTAAGTGGAGGTCTCTCTCCCGCACCTCTATCTCAAGCTCACCTGCTCATAGGTAGGGCAGCCGGGCTCACAGCCCCTCTTTTCTAGGATCGGGAGCCAAGTCGGGCCGCAAATAATATCGCTTTCACATGTGGCAAACCTGTGGATGGTGTGTAGAGAGAAAGTGGGTAAAGTCTCCGCAGTCGTGTCCTAGCGGGTTTCCAGCCCTCCAAGTCTTCGCTTCGTGTATGTCCCGCCCCCAGATCACCCTGCCCTACATTCTCCACGAGCCCTGGCACAGCTGACCTCATCCCGACAGACTTCGGCCAGCCCCTTGCATTCCCCACCTTCTTAGCGTTTCTTTTCTATTAGGAGGCCCCGCCCCTTAAAAGCCCAGGTCTCTGAAAGGTCTCGCCTACGTACCGCCAACCTCAAAAGCCCGGTCCTTTACAGGCCCCACCCCTTTCCACCTGGCCTCTAAACACTAGGCCTCCAATTTAGACCGTGGTCTTGTGGGAGGCAGGCCATACCCCTTCAAACACTAGGCCGAACAAACTGCCCATCCGGCCTTTGGTCCCGCCCAAACCATAGGACACGCCCCTCGCGTCCCGCCTCCCATACCAGACATCGCAGAGCTCGGAACAGAGCGGCTGTGCCTGGCGTGCTCCCAGTAACAGCAGGCGGAAGCGACTGTGGAGGGCAACTTGGAGATGTCTCAGAAAGGATTCGCACCTGAACATCGGGAAAGATAGGATCATTTGGGTCAGGATGCGCAGGGGCGGTAGTCCCTGGCAGGGTTAACTGGAGCAATGAACACAAGGAAAGACTGGCGAGTACCGTACTCACCCGGGGCTCGGGTCCCCACAGCGTTCTGGGGCCATCCCAGGGTCCAGTGCCTCTGGGGCCATCCCAGGGTCCAGTGCCTCTGGTGTGTCCATCTCTGACAATAGGACAATAGGAGCATGGAGAAGGGGACTCCTGTGAGTTAGGATCTTGTATCCTCAGGATTGGGGAAGCAAGGCATGGGGGTCCCCTGAACATAACCCCAGTTACGTCAGTGCCGCCCATACATTAAACTTAAATAAAGACACTTCTCTTGGGACACAAATGCAATTTCGAATAAAAATAATAGTTTATCATAATCAGCTTAATTATGTCCCTGATAATGGTATGTTTTCATATACTTACATATACCACTTTACAATAACCCTATGAGATAGGTCTACCCCCCCCCCCTGCCCCCTTTTTAAGGGTCTACAAGAAGCCCAGAGAGGTAAGTGACTTGCTCAGAATCAACCACTTATGAAGTGGTAGACCTGGGTTTGGGATTTGAATCCAGGAAATCTGACTCCAGAATCTGTGCACTTTAACGAACATTCCTTTTTTTTTTTTTTTTTTTTTAAGATTTTTATTTGTTTATGACAGAGGGAGGTATCGAGAGAGGGAACACAAGCAGGAGGAAGCTGGAGAAGGAGAAACAGGCTCCCCGCTGAGCAAGGAGCCCAATGAGGGGCTAGATCCTAGGATGCTGGAATCATGACCCGAGCCAAAGGCAGACACTTAAGGACTGAGCTACACAGATGCCCCACTACCATTCTTTTCTTTTCTTTCTTTCTTTCTTTCTTTTTTTTTTTTTTTAAGATTTTGTTTATTTATTTGACATACAGAGAGAGAGCACAAACAGGGGGAATGGCAGGCAGAGGAAGAGGGAGAAGCAGGACCCTGGGATCATGACCTGAGCTGAAGGCAGAAGCTTAACTGACTGCACCATCCAGGTGCCCCTTTAACTACTATTCTTTAGCACAAGCCCTGACTCCCCATCTTCCCCCACACATGTGTCACCCCAAGCCCCTCTCATAAGGAGATTCTGGTATTGCTATGGTGAAATGGGATTTCTTAGGTGTTGGCAGTTAGGCAGGGTCTGGAGTGCTCACCTGCAAGGTGCAGCTGGCTTGTGCCAAGATCGGCTGCCAGCCTGTGGTGTCTCCGGGACATAGCTGAGAGTGGGCGGCTTCCTCCACAGGCTCCCAGCAGGATCCAAGCCAGGGTCAGTCCTAGGGCCCAGGTCAGGCTCTTGGGTCGAGTGTGGCCCCTGCAGGCCATGTCCACCTGAGACAAGAATCAGCTGGGGTATGGGGTAAGGTTTGGCTGACTCTATCCGGGAGCTCAGGGTTGTACCCTCCTGATGCCAACCCAGGAGACAGTGCCAGGGAGAGCAGAGAATGAGCAGTTGATGGGGGAGGCAATGATCAAGAACCTTCAAATCCCAGGGGATCATCAAGTCCTGCCTCTGATCCAGGAGTCCCTTCTCACCCATCAGACTCATGTCCCCTCCCTTTAGGCCCAAGGGTCCCCTCCTCTATTTGGACCATGGTGCCCCTCCCCCTCACACCCAGCAGGGTCTCCCACCCTGTTGGCCCTTAGGTGATCCCCTCTGTCTTCAGAACTAAGGGGACTCCCCAGCTTTTTCTCTCTCTCTCTTCTGTCCAGTAATTCCTCTCTCTCTCTTCTGCCCAGTCTCCTCCCTCCCTCTTGATCCGTGCTGGCCCCTCTCATGGTCACCTTCTCTCGGCCCACAATCGGCTTAGGGGCTGCCACCAGGGCTGGTCCTTCGGAGCCAAGCTTGACTGTAGCAGGACTCTAGATTTGCCGCTGGGGTACTAAAGCTGTACGGTAGGGGAAGCTGAGGGTCTGTGGAGACAAGACAACTCCCTCCCCTCCTCTGTCCCCTCTGGCCACCCCTCACCTGTTAACTGGACCGGTGTCTAGGGCGCTGCTGAGACAAGGCAGGGTCAAGTGCAGGAAAGAGCGGTGGCCAAAGGGGTGTGGTTTGATGCAGAGGAGGAGTTTCCCATTGCTCCACCCCCTGCTCCAACTGACCAAAGGCCAGGGGACCTGGGACTGCGTTGTATATATCTTTGCATTGACCTTTATGTTGAGATGATGGCTTAAACTCTATGTGTATGTGTGTTGGATGAAAGTGTGTTTGTATGGCTGTGTGTGTGGAGAGAGTGTATGTTTGTTGTGTGAGGGTATAGTATGTGTGTCTCTTCGTTGACTGGTTGTATATGTGTGTGTGTGTGTGTGTGTGTGTGTGTGTGTGTATTCAAAATCTGGGTGAGGAAGTCTTTATGTGTTCCAAGCCAAGTGTGTCCAATTGGGTAAGATATAATAAATGTGAGGGGGGTATGTAGGGTCAGGATGGCCATCCTGTGAGAATATTGTGGATGAGTCAGTGGATAAATGCTGTTGATCATGAATGGTGTCCACTAGTGAACAAGGGGGTGTTGACCTGTGTGGAGAGGGTGTGTCTGTATCTGAAACGTGTGTGTGTGTGTTCCTCTGCAGTTTCTGTGAATGTGGGTTTTTTGCAAACATTTTCTCAATTCATCCATTCATTCAACAAATGTTTATGGAGCACCTATTGTGTGTCAGGTTCAGGGTATGCAGTAGTGATCAAGAAATGAAAACCTCAAACTTGGGATGCCTGGGTGGTTCAGTCAGTTAAGCATCTGTTTTTGGCTAGATTATGATGCCAGGGTTCTGGGATCAAGTCCTGCATAAGGCTCCTTGCTCAGCAGGGATCCTGCTTCTCCCTCTGCCTGCCACTCCCCACTTGTGTGCACTCACTCTCTCTCTGACAAATAAGTAAATAAAATCTTTTTAAAAATATTTTTTTAAAAGACTTTATTTATTTGACAGACAGAGATCACAAGTAGGCAGAGAGGCAGGCAGAGAGAGGAAGGGAAGCAGGCGCCCCGCTGAGCAGAGAGCCCAGCGCTGGGCTAGATCCCAGGATGCTGGGCTCGATCCCAGGATGCTGGGATCATGACCTGAGCCAAAGGCAGAGGTTTTAACCCACTGCACCACCCAGGCACCCCTTAATTTTTTAAAAAAGATTTTATTTATTTATATGAGAGAGAGAACATGAGAGGGGAGAAGATTAGAAGGAGAAGCAGACTCCCAGTGGAGCTGGGAGCCTGATGCAGGACTCAATCCCAAGACTTTGGGATCATGACCTGAATGGAAGGCAGTTGTTTAACCAATGGAACCACCCAGGTGCTCAAATAAAATCTTCTAAAAAATTCACCTTCCGAGAACTTACATTGTAGCGGGAGACCCTGGCGAGAAGAGCAGTCCTGTAGTGTGTATGTGAGTGTATATGTGTGTCCATGTGTTGTGTGGATAGGATACTGTGTCTGTGTGTTGGATGAGAGTTTGTGTGTAGCTGAGCTTCTCTTGGTTTTTGTATTATGTGTGTGTGCTTGTGTCTGTTGAGTGTACATGTTACTTGTGTGTGTCTGCATTTGCTGAGTGTGTGTATGTCTGTTTTCTCAGTAGGTGCTTGCATGTGTGTGTCTTTGCAGAGCATGAGTTTATGTGTATATGTGTTTGTGTGTGCCTGTGTTTGCTGATTATCTGTCTGTATTCTGTGTTTTTGTGTTTGCATACGATTCAGTGTGTCTGAGTTTGCTAAGTGCATATTTGGAAACGTG
Source organism: Mustela nivalis (assembly GCF_964662115.1). NCBI lineage: Eukaryota > Metazoa > Chordata > Mammalia > Carnivora > Mustelidae > Mustela > Mustela nivalis. The sequence continues at coordinate 15,670 of NW_028133836.1, read as the reverse complement.
TATGTGTGTGTTTGTGTGTGAGTCTGTGTTTGCTGAGAATGTGTATGTTTGTGTATTTTTGAGGAGTACATATTTGCAGTGTGTGACTATGTGTATATGAGTCTGTTTCCTGAGCATGTGTTGGTATGTTCGTGTTTGTGTGTATTTTTGCAGTGTGTGTGTGTGTGTGTGCCTGTGCTTGTAGTGTGTTCATATGTGTTTTTGTGAGCAATGACCACTACCACAATTCTCTCTCCCTTCTCAGGCTAATGCAGAGTTTTTGTTTTGCCTCTTTCACTGAGGAACTCCTAGATCTCAAAACATTACTTTCTACACAGTAGGTGCTCAGTACTTGTTGAGTAAATTAACGAATCAGAAGGCCCTATCTCCTGGCCCCTCCAGGGGTACTCACACAGTGATGTCCTATAGGCATCAGCAACAAAGACCTAATGGATCTAGCCTTCCCCTGGTCCATTTTGGGTAGTCCAGGGTGCTCGTGTGTCATATCTGTCCAGTCTTTGGACTGTGCCTCCTGCTAACCCATCCCCTCCCCCGACCTCAGCCCCCAAACCTGCACTCGGAATTCAGCACCGCGGACAGGAGCGCGTGAGATCAGCACCACGGAGAGCTCCCGAGACAACTTGCTTTAGAAGAGGCGACAAGAGCAGAGTCTGGGACTTTGACAGAGAAGTGCGAAGAACAGACTTAGCGGGATGGCAAACAAACGTGCCGACAAACAGAGACAGAGAGAAACACTGAGATAACTCAGGCAAAGGCTCAGAGATGAGGAAACAAATGTCTGGGGAACACCTGGACCCAGACCTTGTCGTCGCACTCATTGGCCGGCAGGGGTCGCTCCCGCCCAGTGACCGCGCCCTCCAGGGCTTTCCGGTCGCCCCCTCCCCACCCTGTCCCCTAATGCCTAGAGTGGGGAGGTCACCGATGCTTTCCATACCAACTCTGGGAAGCATGGTCGGCTTGGTCTCAGCTATAGGAACACTGCGGGTGTGTGTGTGTGAAAATCGCGTCAGCTGCCCCCCCCCCCAAACTACCACTAATCGGTCCTATAAATACAGTCCAGCCTGACCTGACTACTTAATCCTGACGGTGAGGGAGGGGGTCGTTAGAGGGGCTGCTGCGTTCCCCGAGAAGGCTCTGATTGGGAAGGGGGAGCGGTATATGCAGGCAAAATGTTTGTCTGTGGGAACAACTCCCTTGAGGATGGGTGTCCTCAATACAAATGTCACTCTGTAAGAATGTATCTCCTCAGGATGTGAGGGTCTCGTGGGTGGGAACAATTTCCCACAGAGAATATGGTTTTTAGGGGGTCTTTCTTTGGGGGTATCTTTACCAGGCTCTCCAAGGAAAATGTCACCCGTGGGGATTTTTCTCTGCGGAAGTGTCTCTTCTTGGGGGCGGCAGGGGGCTTTGAGAGGAAGCGCTACCTCTCAGAGACCATCTGCCTTAGGAATGATTTTCAGGGTGAGGGGGGAGTTTCTGATTGAAGAGGACCTCCGGTGGAGACTATCAACCCGTGGGAATGTGTCTCCCTGAGGGGGTCGCTGCGGGGAGGGGTTGGTATCCGCATAAGGAACAATTTTAGTGAGAATGTCTCCCTTGGGTGTTTCTTGGGTTGGAGGTCTACCCGGGCATGTCTCTCCCCTGGGGTGGCTCTACTTATAGGGGTATCTCCGTAGCTTGACTCCCTTGGGGACATAGGGAAGCTCCTCCCTCGCTTGCCCCCTCCCACCCCGCCGCGCGGGCAGCCTTGGCCGAGCCCAGGCTCGGGCGCCCAGACGCAGTGACGGCGCCGGGTCCGCCCCACTTTGCTCCGCCCCCGCCACCCCTCAACCCCCCCCCCGCCGCCGCCGCCGCCGCCGCCGCCGCCGCGGTCCCCGCGGCTTCTCACTCCCTCCCTCTTCCCTCCTCCCGCCGCCGCCGCTGCCGCCACCTCCCTCCTCCCTCCCCGGGGCCGAAGCCGCCGCCGCCATGGACGATTCGGGCCTGATCCGCCGCCGGAGGCTGCAGGTACGTGGCGGCCCGGGTCCCGGGTCGTGGGGAAGGGGTCGGCGCCCTGAGGCGGGGCCCGGCAGGGGGCGGGAGAACTTGCGCCCGGGCCGGCCCGGCCGCCCCCTCCCACGGCCTCGGGATGCTACCAGAGGGGAACACGGTAGCCGCGCGTCCCGCCGCGCTGGCGACCCCGCCCCTCAGGCGCCGCCCGGGGATCCAGGGAGCTGACGGAGGGGTGCAGCCTAGCGCTCCCCCTCGAGGATAGCCCTGAGGGGCACCTGGTCCTCCTCCTCCGGAGGGGGCTGGGACCGAAGTCATCGCCCTGGCGCAACGCCAGGCTAGGGGTGAGGGGCCGCAGAGCAAAGTTATTGCCCCAGGGCTCGCGCCCCTCGGGGCCACCGGCGCTGCAGAGGCCGTAAACATGTTTATGCTGCAGCGTCTCCCCTTACTACCCTAGGAACCCCTTTCTGAGGCGTGGGGAACCCCTGCGACCTCCATGCATCAGCCCGGCCACCAGGATTCTTCCTACTGCCCTAATTGGACAGACACCCTAGACAGCCTCCCTCCTCACTCTTCATTCCACCTCCTTTCACTACCCATCCGCCCCCCCCCCCCCCGCCCGCCTGGAGATCCTCAAGTCCAGCCCAGCTTGTGGGTGGGCGGGAGCGATTTTTAGCTCCTTGCAGCCTTAGAAGATACTGGTCTCTAGGCTGCGCAGGCGCGGGAGTGAGTCCATTGCACAGAGTGGGACACTGAGGTTTGTGGAGTGTGGGGAAATCCAGGCCGCAGGAACTGCCACCTTCAAGTTGGGTGGGGACTCAGGCTGAAAAGGGTCCTCCTCTACTATCTTCCTCGTGCGCTTCTAAGGGTTAATAGGAAGGTTCGATGTTGCTCTTAAATTGACCCCAGCAAGGAAACTGATCAAAGCTTCAGCCCAAGGCCTGCCTGGGGTCTGGTCCTTGTGAGGCTTCTTGGAGCTCAGACCCACGCTAAATAATCTGGAAGAGTTTAGATAAAGCCTAGGTGGCCCCAGACTCAAGCTACATACCTAGCCTGGCGCTTGAAAAAAAGGGGAAGATTCAAACCCTCCCCCAGGGCCATGTCCATTTCAGGACTCCTCTAACCCACACTATCCCTGAGGTTGGAGACCAAGGTTAACTGATCGGTCATTGCAGCAGGAAAAATCTGAGTCAGATGATAGGAAGGACTTCCCAGGTAGTCTGCATGATGCGGGAGCCAGAGCTGGGTTGGGAAACTAATTTGCTTTCAGCCAGATGGCTCCATCTAAGAGCCTTGGGCTCTTGAAATCTCCTCAGGATTCCCACCTCATCTTAGTGCTGGGGAGAAGAGGTTCTGACATCTTAGTGGGAGAAGAGGTTCTGACACAAAAGGGAAGGAGCAGCGGAAAAGCCAAAGCAGGTGCTGAAGCAGCCAGTCTGGGTCCGCGCGGTGGGGTCCCCTGGAAAAGGGCGGAAAGGGGCGGGGCCTGAAAGGGGGTGTGTTCCCGCCCTCCAGGCCGGCGCCGACTCCCATTGGCTCAGCGCCACGCGGGCCTTCCATCTCTTCCTCAAGGCTCCGCCCCTAGCCCGGGATCCGCCCACTCCCCCACCCTTCCTTCCTGAGGCATCCTCTGGGCCAGGCTACCCTCCGGAGTCCTGCCCCTACCCCTTCCCCTCTGGCAGGGTTAACCACTTCACTGCCTTGGATACATCCTCACACACTGATGCAACCCTTTAGGAGCTGTTCCACAACTGCGGAGCGCCCGAGGGCCCCCAACTGTGTGCAGGTGGGATCGTATATACTTACAGCATCCTGAGTTCGAAAGCCCTGTCCACAGAGCCGTCCATCAATCCCAGGGAGAAGCAGAATCCGCTTGGCTGAGCGGCTCTGCAGCTCGTGATGGAGGTGGCGTCCCTTTACTCTGACGCTGAGGATCCAAATCCTCTACAGCTCCAGTTTGCCCTTTTCTTAGACTCTAGGATGTTTAGGGGCGCTAGCAAATGGAGCTAGGTTCCAGGACTTCTCCGGGAGGTGTTTAAAGGAACCTCAGGGGCTCACCCTCGAAGGCTGAGTGTACCCGGATCTGGAATCCTGGGCTCCGTGGCCGGAAAATCCAGGTCTAGATTTCGCTTGGGCCATTGCGGTCGTCCCGCCCAGCCGGCCAGCCGAGGCTCATTCAAACTGATCCTGCAAAAACAGAGGGAAAACCTGGAATGGATTTCTGGTCATCCGTGGCTCAGGAAGGCAGGGCTGCTCAACTCGACAGCGTTCTTTTTGACTCCAACCGTATGGGTATCCTCTGTACATCGGAGTGGGAGGTCCCTTTGGCCCATCCTCTTTCATGGAGCATGTCCATTCACAATAACTCCTGTTCCTATGACCTAATATTTATTGAGTGCTTACTGTGTACCAGGCATCATGATAAGGTGCCAGGCACCTGAATCAGTTCACAGAATCCTCTAGGAGAAATGGACTGTTGGGAGGTCATTTGCCAAGGTTATAAGAGGCAAAGCAGGGATTTGAACCCAGGGCTTTCTGCTGTCAGAGATCCTAGAAAGGATCTAGAATGTCCCTTATTTTACCCATGTTGGAGTGCCCACCAAAATGCTTTTGAAACCCTCACTAGAATCTTTCCTTCTGTGGCTCCACCCAACCTCCTTTATTTACTTTCGCCTGTGGACAGAAAACAGACTGGAAGGTAACACTCCCTTTCCCCACTGCTCTCTTGGGAAAGGGCACCGAATTCCATAACTTCTGATCCCTGTAGTGGCTTCCTGAGTGCTTGACAAACAGAACACAACCTTCCTCTGGTGTGGACACATACTGTTAATATTTAGCGGGGCGCCTGGGTGGTTCAGTGGGTTGAGCCTCTGTCTTCGGCTCAGGTCATGATCCCTGGGTCCTGGGATTGAACCCTGCATCAGGCTCTCTGCTTGGCAGGTAGCCTGACCACCCCCCCCCCCACCTCTCTGCCTGCTTGTGATCTCTGTCAAATAAATGGGTAGAATCTTTTAAAAAAATGTTAATATTTAGCAATTATTATCATCACACCAGATCAAAAAGACCTCTTGGCCATCATCTAATTCCCATTTCCAGTTTTATTTTTGAGCCATCCTAACTACATCACCTTCAACACTGAATCTGGCTGGGAGTGGGATAGAACCCTAGGGGTGGGGTGTGGAGTCATTCATTCATTCAACCTTTCATGCTTGAGCATGCCAAGTTAATTCCTGTCTCCCTTGGGACCTTTGCAGTTCCCTTTATCTGCAATGCTCTTTCCACAAATCCTTCCATTGCTGGCGTTTATTTTTTCAACAACTGTCTTAAAGGTCATTTCCCCAGAGCAACCCTCTGACCATCTTGTCCTTCTCCTTGCATTTTCCCCTCACATCATGTTAGTTTTATTCATGATACTTATGAATACTTAAACTTAGCTTGTTCACGTCTATATTAGTCTTGTGTATTGTATGCTTCCCTTCTCTAAATGGCAGTCCCGAAAAGACAGGAATTTTTCTCTAATTCGCTGCTGTGTCCACAGTGCCTAGGACAGGGCCTGGCATACAAGAGGCGTTCAAGAAATATTTTCAAATAGGCTCTTGTTTCCTTTGCACAAATGCACATTGAGATGTCAACTCAGGAGTCCTGTTTGGGGCTTTGTACAGGCTGGTCTCTGGGGTCGGGAGAGAAATCACTCTGGCACCTTCTCCTCCAAAGAGCCCTGCTTTCCGGGGATAAGGAAGGGTGCAGGTGAGGCTGCTGATGAGGGGCTCGTCCCACCCAACATTTGCTCCTCCAGGGGGTGACAGGGTTTGCAGACAGCAGCTGCTGGTCCTCGCTGACCTCATTCTTTTGCCCCTTTGCCTTCTAGAAGGATTTGCCTCTGCCCCGGAAAAGCAGCAGGTGAGCCTTGGGGAAAGATGCACAGGGCTGGCGGTCCCTTCGCGAGCCCGGGTGGGGGCGCCAGGGGCGCGCGCGGGCGGGGCCTGGCCCACTGGTGCACAGGAGCGCCCCCTTCCGGCGGGCGGCAGTGGCACGGCCCTCCCTTCCCCCGCCCTCCCCTACTCGCTGCGGCTCCAGCCTCCGCCCCGCGCGCTCGCTCCCCGCGCTGCCGCCGCCACTGCCGCACCTGCCACCATGTCGCCGCCGCCGGGTCATGTCTGACTCTCTCTGGACCGCGCTTTCCAATTTCTCGATGCCCTCCTTCCCTGGCGGCAGTATGTTCCGCCGCACCAAGAGGTAGAACCCCCATCCCTCAGACCTTGACCCGGCCCTCCCCACCAAAGCCGTCCCTCTGGCCGCTGCCGCAGGGCGGGGCCCGGGATGCTGCACCCGGTCCAGCAGCGCCAGAGGTGCCCGTGCTGCTCCTTCCTGCGGGGGAGGGGGCTGAATTGGGGACTGTGTGGGCCGAGACTGGGGGGCCTGTATGCCGGAGAGGACGACCGCGGGGTGGGGGGGGGGGAGGCTGCGCCGGGTGGGGGGTTGCGGCGCCTTTGTCTACTGGCGCTGCGGGCTCCGGCAACCCAGTGGGGGTAGGGGAAGAAGGGGAGGGTGGGGGACTTGGCACCCTCGGAACAATAGCCGCAGCCTGGCTTCCCCCCGCCCCCCATGCCGCGTGTTCCTGGCCTCGCTAATATGCTCCGTCACTGTGGGGGGGGGGTGAGGGAAGTGGAGGGTCTGGGGGCTCCGTCTTCAGAAGCTGGGACCCTGAGGGGCAGAGGGGAAGGGGGGGCTTTATCAAAGCACAAACTACCCCCACCAAGAATACAGCTTCATAAGGAAAATAGTGACACACAGCGTCACGTAGGACATGATGTCACACACATACACACACTACAGCCCCAGTGGCCCAGATACACCCTGGAGCCATCATGCATGCAGTGGCCATAGGTCTGAGTCATGCCCAGACACACAGGGGGACCACCAGTGTCACACACAGACGAATAAGCCCACAGGTACAGTGCTGTGTACATCCAGAAACATGTCACATGCGTGGTGATACATACACACACACACACACACACACGCACGATTTGGGCATCCAAGATGCACACAGACATATGTATGGCAAAGACATCCATGCACCTAACAATGTCACAGCACATCATATCACCTAAGCATGTCACATGCGGTCTTACACGAATGCAGAATACATGGCACAGGAAATCTTGCAGAGATAGAGAGACACAGTGTCGCACGTTATCTCATGGGAGACTAATTTAGGGAACGCCACACATGGTGGCAGGTTCAAACATGCCCAGTATCACAAGGTATGAAACTCGGACACAATAGATGCCATACGTGGTTACACGTGGTGAATGTCACATACACAAGGACAGGATATCACATAGACTTAGAATGCCGAACAAAGCCGTAGACACATGTAGCAAAAATCATGCTCGTATGGGGTACAGCCCACGATGGCACATCTAGCCACGGACAAGTGGCATTACACACTGTGTCACACAGACGCACGAAGGTACAGGTTGTATCTTATGAGATAAATTCAACCCAGTGCTGAGCTCACACCCTCCGTACCACATGTGGATACATACAGAGAACGTCATGTGCAGCCCCAAAGAGTCTCACACAGGCACTCGGGATCTCTAATGGTGTCGCATGGGCAACATGTCTGTTATTCCATGACTGACACTGTGCCCACATGGTCATACATGCTGGGACCTCTAGCATGTCCTCTGAGCCATCTTCTGGAGGCACCTCCAAGCACCCACAGATAGGACACAGGTGGGGATCTGAGATGGGAAGGTGGGGTTCACAAACTCACTGGGCTGTGCTCTGGCCCGGTCCCCTTGCCTCGCCTTCCCTGCAGCTGCCGCACCAGTAACCGGAAAAGCCTCATCCTGACCAGCACTTCGCCCACGCTGCCGCGACCCCACTCCCCACTGCCTGGACACCTGGGTGAGACAGGTGGTGGCTGTGGACCAGACCAGAGGGGGTGTGGCCACCGGTTAGGGGCGTGGCCACAGGGTAGGGGAGGGGGCACAGGCAATGGGTGTGTCCATGCCGCAGGACTGGGCCCAGTCTGGACAGAGGAGGACCCGGATTGGGCAAAGGGCGGGACCATCTTTGTGTGGCCTTGGTCAGTCGGCTGAGGAACCGGCATTGGTGGGCAGAGGCCCAAACGGGGCTAGATTGAAAAAGGGATGGGGCTGAAGGGAGGAACCATGCCCGAGGACCGAGGCCATCTCAGATGAAGACGGAACCGGACTGGAGGGGGTTTGGGCTGACTTGGTAACCAAAACAGCTTAGAGAGGCAGGACCACAGCTAAGGGGGCGTGATCCACTCATGTAAGGTGTGACTAGACTAAAGAGGGGAGGAGCTATTGTTTGCAACCCTCTTTGAGGATTGGAAGGCCTGGTGGGATTGTCTCCCACACCAAGCCTTAAGATCCCCCTCTTTCCGCCACAGGTAGCAGTCCCCTGGACAGCCCCCGCAACTTCTCCCCCAACACCCCCGCCCACTTCTCGTTTGCCTCCTCCCGAAGGTGAGTCCCTCTCCCCAGGGCCCTAGAACCCTGGCCGGATCCTCCCGACCCATCGTCTGGGCCACCATCTGTTCCCCGCGTAATTGCACCTGAGCCAGGGCCCGAGGGACCCGCAGAGTGCCCCCACGTCCCAGCGGGAATAAGCGCCTGGCCATAGGGGCGGGGCCTATGAGAAGGCGGGGCCAACCGCCCATCCGGAATCAGAGGAGGAGTGGGACTTCCTTTGCAGTGGAGAGAAAGCGCCTGCGCTCTGAGCCCAGGGTCTCAGTCTCCCTAGCCTCTAGTTCCAGGCCGAGCGTTACCATAGCAACAGGACAGGGAGCGGAGATGAGGTGCGCAAGCGCAGCCTGCATGATGCCCACCGAGGGACTCGGTCTCCAACAAGAGGAAGGGCAATTTCTCGAGGGCCGAAGAGGAGGAATCTCGGGTTTTCCTAACTGGGGACTTTGAAGGTTTCTGGAGTGTCGCTAATGAATTTCCTCGGGCTTTTGGCGAAATTGGGGGAAGTAGAAAGATTCATCCAATGTGTTTTGGAGAAACTTTTGGGAGTCACCAGGATGTTTGGGCGGCTCTCTTTTTCTTTGAACTTTATTCATTCTAAAAACGTTGTCTGAACACGTGCTGTGATCTGGGAATTGAGCATAAGAGGTGAATGACTCCCCGTCTCTGTCTTTGGGGTTGAGTTGGGGTGGCACTCCAGAAAACCTGGGTCACCGCAAAGGCTGGTGAAGGCTGTCGTGTGGGACTCACACAGGACTGTGGGGGACAGAGGATAGCTCCCTGGGGTGGGTGGGGGAAGACCCCCTTGGCTGTGGGAATCAGCTGAGGGCAATAGGGAGCCAGAAAATGGCTCTAAGATTGGGGCTGATGCAGTTGCCTGGGCTGGGTGGGAGGGCACTCCCTGGAGGGAGGAATAAGGGACGAGTCTCACGCTCGGGAGTGCGTGTCCCCGTGATGTGCAATCCGTGTGCCCATGTGGATGTGTGAGTATGAATTTGTGAGACTGTGCAAATGTGAGGCAGCGTGTGCCTACACATGTGTCCATGGGGGTGTGCGTCAGTGAACATGGATGTGGACATGGGTGTGGACATGGGTGTGAGGGTTTATCTGTACCTTGTTAAACGTGTGTGAATATGTGAGGGAGCGTGCCCTTCCATGAATGTCTCCCTGTGAGTGTGCAATCTGGTGGGCGTGTGAATGAATGTGTGGCTGTGTGGGAGTTCGAATGTGTGACTGAGTGCGTGAGGGTTCTTGAATGCGTCTGTGCGAACACGGAAGTGTAGAATGGGCGTGAGGGAGTGGCGTGTCTTTGTGTCAGAGTGTGAGTACTGGGTCTCTAAGTACATGTGTTTGGGTGTGAGTGTGTATCTGATTTTGCCTGCGTGGGGGGAGTAAATGTGGGAAAGTGTGGTATTTGGGTCCATATATGGGTCAGTGAGTGTGTGTGAGTGTGTGTGTTGAGGAGTCCTGTGTGAGTGTGTGTGACTGTCAGTGTGTGAACTTGACCGCCCTCGTCGCAGTAACACTGGTACCTGTGGCCATGAGAGTGATGGTGTGTGTGTGTATGTGTGTGTTTGAGGGAGGGGCCTTTCTTCTCTGAGAAGACTCAAGTGGTCTCACTCTGAGTGCTTTCTCATGGGGGGTAACTGTTGAGATTCCCCGGTACCTGCCTGGAAGACTTCCTTTTTACCCCCTTGGCTCTGAGGCCCTTTGGAAATCTCAGACAGAGCACAGATATATCCCCTCCCATTCCCTACCCCGGTGGTGGCCAGTGGCTTCTACCACATCTTGAGGAGTGGGGGGACCAGTGGGGCCTCGGAGCCTCTGAGCATCTCGGCCGGGTTCCAGGGCGGATGGACGTCGTTGGTCTCTGGCTTCGCTTCCTTCGTCTGGCTATGGCACCAACACACCCAGCTCCACCGTCTCGGTGAGTTGGCAGGTGGGCGAGTGGGTGGGAGCTGCCAGGGAGCCCTCCAGCCTAGAGGCCCACACCCAGGCCAGTAGTCGGGCTGGCCTTAAGGAGAGTTTGGGGCTTCTCTTGTTTTCCAAGGTGTCACCCATCCATCTATTGGCAAGTTACAGGTCCCCTTGAAAGCCTTGCTCTCCACCCTCAACATATCTTCTTGGGGGTCCTACTCATCACCGACTTATTTTACAGATAAAGATATTCAGGCTCATGTGTTGGGCTGCTTGCCCAAGGGGCTCAGCTGACCAAGGTCGGCACAGCCTTCACCTAGAACACATTTGCTCTGCACCGCGCTACCCTAAGTCTCTCTCCACCTGCCCCTTTTTCTACCTGTGTCTCTGGTTCACTCATCCATCTATTGGTATGATGTTCAGCAGACATGTCACTGTCATATGGTGGGTGGGCTCTAGAAGCTGGGCCAGGATCCATGGACTGTCGAGGCCCTCACGAGTGGAGACAGATCAGTAAGAAGTCATCTCAACACGGGGTGGTTGGAGCTGTTTTGGGAGTAATACCAGGCGAGGTGATAGCAGTGTGGCAGGGGAGGAGGGGACTTGATTTAGCTGCGGGGGAGGTCAAGGAAGACTTCGTGAAAGAGGTGGAATTGAAGCCAAGACAAAAGATCAGCAGGCATTTGGCAGGTGGGAGAAGGAAAAGAAGTGTATTTCAGGAAAGGGATGAGGGAACAGCATGTGCTAAGTCCCGGAGGCAACAGACAACTTGTTGCCTTTGGAAAGCTGAAAATAGCTCTGAGTGGCTGGTGCTCAGGGTTGGAAGTGGAGGAACTGGGGTGAGGCAGGCAGCGAGTGCCCTTGGTCGTACTGGGGCTTCTCAGCGAGGGCCAAGAAGTGGATCTTATTCTTAATGTGGTGGGAAACCATACAAAGGCTTTTTTGCTGTATATTAAATTATACTAAAATTTCAGCCTGAGCTGTTTGAGATTGTGGTTCTGTAGATTATAGGTTATGTGCCTTGAAGAAATTATTTTAGTAGATAACTGATGGGATGGGGAATGAGTAATGTAATATTTCTTTTTTTTTTTAAGATCTTATTTATTTATTTGACAGACAGATCACAAGTAGGCAGAGAGGCAGGCAGAGAGAGAGGAGGAGGAAGCAGGCTTCCTGCTGAGCAGAGAGCCTGGTTCGGGGCTCGATCCCAGGACTCTGGGATCATGACCTGAGCCAAAGGCAGAGGCTTTAATACACTGAGCCAGCCAGGTACCCCAGTAATGTAATATTTCAAAAGATCCTTCTGCCTGTAGAATTGAATAGCTATCCTTGTTTTCTCCACTGATATCTGTGGGTCTGTTGTGTATGCCAGGCCCTGATTAGGGCCCAAGCAGAACCAAGATCCTCGCCTCAAGGAGCAGATAGCAATAAAAATTAGTAATAAAGATATAGTAAGTCAGGAGATAAATGTAGCAAGAAGAAACAAGATAGGGCAGGCATAGCGAGTGATGGATATGTGTTCAGAGGGATGAATGCCACCCAGAGGGGTGATATTTAAGCAAAGGTGTGAAGGAGAAGTGATCAGTAGTAGAAATGCTCCGGGCAGAGGGAAGAGTTAGTGCAAAGGCCCTGAGGCAGGGGCGTTTGTGGCTTCTTCAAAGACCATCAAGGAGGACTGTGCAGCTGGAGCAGAGTAAATGATGGGGAGAGTGGAAGGAGGTGATGGCAGAGAGACAGGACTGAATCTTGTAAGATGTTGTGAGTCCTGGGAAGGACTTCAGGGCCCACCTTGAGTAAGGTGGGAGCCATGGAGGGTTCTGAGCAGAGGAGGGATGTGACTTGACTCAGGTTTTAACAGGCTCCCACTGGCCACCTCTTTGTGAGTGTCACAGTTCTCATCTGTGTCTGTCCCTGTCCCCCTATCTGTCTCCAGGAGTCCCAACCTGGACCCTGGGATCCAAGGATCATAAAACAGGTCCTGATCCCGACCCTGCCCAGTGACCCATCAAGCCCCAGGAATCCCAGCCCAGGGTCGCGAGATGTGGGGGGACCGCGGTGGCTCTGACCCGGGCCCCGCTCCTCCCCCCAGTCTTCCTGCTCCTCCCAGGAGCGCCTGCACCAGCTGCCCTACCAGCCCACCGTGGATGAGCTCCACTTCCTCTCCAAACACTTTGGCAGCACCGAGAGCATCACTGACGAAGATGGTGGCCGCCGCTCTCCTGCCGTGCGGCCTCGCTCGCGGAGCCTTAGGTGGGCAAACACCCCCCACCCTCACCCAAGTTGATGATCTGGGGGACTGTGTACTGCGAGACCTCTGTCCGCGTGATTAAATGGGTTGCAACACGATGGGTGAGGTTTTACCGGGGTTGGGGGTGGAGGGGATCTGATGCCTGGCTGTTTTCAGAAGCAGGGGGCTGGACAGGATGGGTTTCTCTCCCCGCAGCCCCGGGCGCTCCCCCTCTTCCTACGACAACGAGATCGTGATGATGAACCATGTCTACAAGGAGAGATTCCCGAAGGTGAGACGGGGCGGGGGGCGGCCGCTGGGAGGCCGGGCGGCGGGAGCCCTCGCTCGCCTTAGCTCCGCGCGCCCCCTGGTGGCCGGCGCGCGCAGCGCAGGCTCCTGGCGGCCACAGCCTCCAGGCGCATCCCCGGCGCCGGCACCCCCGCCCCGCCTCTGTCCCTCCCGCAGGCTACCGCGCAGATGGAGGAGAAGCTGCGCGACTTCGCCCGCGCCTACGAACCAGACAGCGTGCTGCCGCTGGCCGACGGCGTGCTCAGCTTCATCCACCACCAGATCATCGAGCTGGCCCGGGACTGCCTGACCAAGTCCCGCGACGGCCTCATCACCACCGTCTACTTCTACGAATTGCAGGAGAACCTGGAGAAGCTGCTGCAGGACGTGAGTGCACGGGGCCGCTGGCCTCATTCGTGCCTGATGCCTTCCCTCACCCCACTTCCGTTTGGAGGGCGCCTACCACGTACCAGGTGCCGGTGTGGAGCTGAGATTCCAGGGCTGGACAGGAAGGACGTGGTCCTCAAGAGAAGGCTGTGGTCCTCATCTAGGTCTGATGGGGGCGGCAAGAATTGAACCTCCCTCACCTTCTTCCCGTCTTTACTCAAATGTCACCTTTTCAGGTGGCCTCTAGACCCTCTTACTTAAACTGTCAACCTCTGCTCCAACTCACCACCTACTGTCTCTTTAGTTTTCTTCTCCTTGGCACTTAGCACCATCTGGCATGATCGATCTATCTATCTATCTATATATATATATTTAAAGATTTTATTTATTTATTTGACAGACAGAGATCACAAGTAGGCAGAGAGGCAGGCAGAGAGTGAGAGGAGGAAGCAGGCTCCCCGCTGAGCAGAGAGCCCGATGCAGGGCTCGATCCCAGAACCCTGAGATCATAATACCAGACGAAGGCAGAGGCTTTAACCCACTAAGCCACGGAGGCGCCCCATGATCTTTATTTTCGTCTTATTTCTTGTCTCACTTACTCGATTAAAAAAAAAAAGATTTTAGGGACGCCTGGGTGGCTCAGTTGGTTAAACAGCTGCCTTTGGCTCAGGTCATGATCCCAGCGTCCTGGGATCGAGTCCCACATCGGGCTCCTTGCTCCGCAGGGAGCCTGCTTCTCCCTCTGACTCTGCCTTCCACTCTGTCTGCCTGTGCTCACTCTCGCTCGCTCTCTCTCTGACAAATAAATAAAAATAAAAATCTTTAAAAAAAGATTTTATTTATTTATTTGACAGAAAGACAGTGAGAGAGGGAACACAAGCGGGGTGAGGTGGGGAGTGGGAGAGGGAGAAGCAGGCTTTCCACTGACCAGGGAGCCCGATGCAGGGCTCGATCCCAGGACCTCGGGATCATGACCTGAGCCGAAGGCAAACACTTAACCAACTGAGCCAGCCAGGCGCCACTCACTTACTCAAATTATTAAGTAACTACTGTGTTCTGGGGCACTGGAAGCCCAACAATGGACAAACCAGAGAAATATTCCTCCCCTCTTAGGGGCTGGTATTCTTTTCTTCCTTCCTTCCTTTTTTTTTTTCTTTTTTTTTTAAGATTTTATTTATTTATTTGACAGAGAGATCGGAAATAGGCAGAGAGGCAGGCAGAAAGAGACAGGGATGCAGGCTCCCCGCTGAGCAGAGGGACTTGATCCTAGGACCCTGAGATCATGACCTGAGCCAAAGGCAGAGGCTTTAACCCACTGAGCCACCCAGCCTCCCCTCTTTTTTTTTTTTTTTAAAGATTTTATGTATTTATTTGAGAAGGAGAGACTGCAATAGAGAGTGAGTGGGGGAGGGGCAGAGAGGGAGGGAGAGAGAGAACCTCAAGCAGACTCCCCGCTGAGCAGCGATCCTCATGTGGGGCTTGGTCTCACGACTCTGAGATCATGACCTGAGCCAAAATCAAGAGTCTGATGCTTTACCAAATTGAGCCACCCAGGTGCCTCTCTCTCTCTTTTTTAAAATTTGTGTTTATTTATCAATTTGAAGAGAGAGAGAGAGCAGGGGGAAGAATAGAGGGAAAGGAACAAGCAGACTCCCTACTGAGCAGGAAACGACTCGGGGTTTGATCTCATGACGCAGAGATCATAACCTGAACCAAAATGAAATCAAGAGTTCAACACTTACCTGACTAAGCCATTCGGGTGCCCCCTTGGGGCTAATGTGGGAGGAGGATAGGAAACAGACAAATCAAGGAATTCCATGATTTCACCTGATGCTCAGGGCTATGAAGCGAATAGAGCAGGGCACCCAGACAGAGTGTCAGGAGCTCCCTTGTAATGTCCAGGAGGCCTCCCTGGAGGAGGTGACATTGAAATTGGGGCAGGAATAATGAGGACGTGACAGTTATGAGAAATGCCTGGCGGGGGAGGGGGAATGTGTGCCGAGCAGGGGGAACAGCCTGAGGTGAGAAGGGAGTTTGGGAAGTTTCAGGAGCACAGAACCCAAGTGACCGTGCTGTCTCCTGAAATGAAGTTGGATAAGTGCACAAGGACCAGAATATGGAGCTTTGGGCTGCAGGCCCCCATTCAGACCTGAAGGGCAGTATTGGTGTCATTATGGGTTTAATCTTTTTATTTTTTAAAATTATTATTATTATTCTTTTGATTTTATTTATTTGTTTGACAGAAAGAGAGAGAGCGCAATCAGGGGAAATGGCAGGGAGAGGGAGAAGGAGGCTCCCCGTGGGCATGGTGTGTGATGCGGGGCTCCATCCCAGGATCCCGGGATCATGACCTGAGCCA
>NW_028133837.1:0-42452 GCF_964662115.1 Mustela nivalis | reverse complement strand
GGATGGATGGCTGGGTAGCCCACCTTGCATTCCAATTGTCTCCTAGCAACAAGACAGGTTAGATCTCCTGGATCTGTGGGGAGCAACCGAGGACGCTGAGTTGAAATGGACACCCCTGGGGATGGGTCCAGCGTGCTTTTGTGTCTATGGAGACGTTGGAATGAAGCGGAGGCACTGGGGCCCTAAAGGGTTCTCCTAAACAGAGGCTTTGACACAGCTCCAACGTGCAAGTTTCCCATGTGTAGATGAGATGTTTTCTGATGGGTGAGTCAAGAAACAGCTATATGCTGCTTTTGAAATCCAGGCCTCTGAGGAGAGATGCCTGGAAACCAAAGCAATGGATCTGATTAGTGCCTAGGGGCCTGTTCTTTCCTTTTTCCCTCTGGGGACATCTGTCTATGGGTCTGAGTGCAGGTAGTTGCTCAGTTGGGCTCAGATTGCCCCTGTTTTTCCTGGGAAGCCACCACTATTGAGATGGATCAGGGACTTTGGAGGTTTATCCTATTAGAAGGGTTGTGGACATTGGAATGGGCACACACAATTCCCTTGGAGAGGGCAAGTACAGTCCTCAGGTTTGGCTCCAGGCGCCTGTAGGTTGTGTAGGCCAGGGCTGTTTGGTCAGTTCTCTGAAAACACAAACTCGGCTTATGTTTCGGGTCATAGGTATGGCAGGACTGATCTACAGGCCATGAGGAGAACTCTTCGGGATTTGAAAGAAGGGCGAGTGTGAGGCTCCTGCTCAAGTTTTTGTCTCTGGATATCGTGTCACTCATGGTCGTGGAATTTCTGGGTGACTTCATGGGAAATGGACGAGTCTTACTCTCTGGTGGTTTGGCCCCGTCCAAAGAGTTTGGGGTCATTCTGTGGGCTGGAAGAAGTCCGTTTTTTTTATTATTCTTGTTTTTTTTCTTTTTTATCCTCAGGTGTCCCAACAAATGAGGGATTCCAGAGTAGAGCCCTGGGGAGGGGCGACTGGACCATCAGAAATTTGGTTAAAAATTGGGGCCTAGGGTCATGTCAAGCCCATTATGACATCTAATGGTCCAGCAAGTGAGAGGACTTACTAGAGGACAGGACTCATGCTGAGGGTCACAATGCGTGTGAATGCCCTCGTCGCACTCAAGAATGGGCGGGGCCTCAGGGTGAATGCTGGTTTCTCCTACACTGAACGTTGGACAACGTGCCAACCACAGGGTTCTTGCCATGGGTAAGGAGGAGTTCTGATTTCTGCATCACACTCACCCCTTGGCAGTGATTGGAGATAAGGTCTCGGTTCTGAAGCCTGAAAGCTGAGGTAGGGAAGAGTTGATGACCTAAGGCCATGGCGGGTTTTATGTGCTCAGTGTGCGGTCAGCTTTCTGGGTGTTGGTCAGGAGGTCCGGGCTCAGGTTGTGTTCGACAGTGCATTAGTGCCCAGGTTAGACTATATAATTTGGGTAAAGTCGAGTGCTGTGTAGGTTTACCCTCATTTAAGGTGCCTGGGCAGCTCATGAGGCAATAATTTTTTTTCTAGAGGGCAGGCAGAGTGCTGCATTGTGGGTCCGGAATTGTCAAACTTGAGGGCTTCGGGGCCAGGAGTGTGAGGACGGAAGTCTGAGAAGACAAGCTAGACTTGGGTTTCAGGGCGAGGGCACGGCAGGTACGCCCTGCAGATCTGAACCAATATCTCATGCATCTGAAGTCAGGGCGAGGATCAGACGTTGGCTCAGGTTGGAGTTTCTGTGCATGACGGCCGCTTCATGAAGGGAGCGGAATCTCGAGGCCATTGAGGTTTTCCCACGTTGGGAGTTGTGGGATGCCCCCTTCATGGATTCCTTCGGCGGGACAATTGAGACCTGTTGGACAGCTCCAGGACATCCCATATGGAATGACTCCAGAGCACCGCTCGCGGATGGATGCCTGGGAAGCCCGCCTCGCATTCCAATTGTCTCCTAGCAACAAGACAGTTTAGATCTGATGGCTCTGCGGGAGCAACCGGGGTGGCTGAGTTGAAATGGACTTTCCTGAGGATGGGTCCTAATGTGTTTTTGTGTCCATGAGGGCCTTGGAATGGGGCGGTGGCACCGGGACCCTCAAGTACTCTCCTAAGCTTTGGACATGGCTCCCATGCACAGGTTTCCTTGTGGAGACGAGATGAGTTCTGATGGGTGCCTCAGGAAAACCCCTATGCTCGTATTCGAATCAGGCTTTTGAGGACACATGCCTGTAACCCAAAGCAATGGATCCTATTATGGCCTAGGTTCCTGTCTGGTTCAATCTTCTTCTCTGGGGACATCCATCTATGGTATGAGTGGAGGTCGATTATCAGCTGGTGTCAGACAGACCTTGTTTGTTCCAGGCGACCTACACTATTGGGATGGCCTCAGGGACTTTGGAGATTTCTCCTAATTTGTACGATTTTGGACCATGGAACGGGCAGAATTCCCATGGATTGGTAGGCACAGTCCTAATGTGTGGCTCCAGGGGCCCAGCCTGGAGGGTGTGTGGCCCAAGACTTTGAGGACAGAAGTCTGAAAACACAAACTCAGCTTAGGTTTGGGGACGTAGGTATGGCAGGCCCGATCTACAAACCATGAGAAGAACTCTTCAGGATATGAAGAAAGTGCGACTCTGAGGTGCTTGCTCAGGCTTTTGTCTCCGGATTTTGTATCAGTGATGGCCGTGGAATGTCGGGGAGGCCTCATGGGCCATGGACGAATCTTCCTCTCTGAGGATTTGGCCCGATTCCCAATTGCTTTTCGTCAATCTGTGGGATGGGAGGACTCATTTCAGTTTTGTTACCTCAGGTGTCCCACCAAAAGAGGAATTCCAAAGCCAAGCCGTGGGGAAGACTGAAGGGACATCCCGAACTATGGTTAAAAATTGGGGCCTAGGGGCATGGAAAGCCCAATATGCTCTCTCTTCATCCAGCCACTGAGTGGCCTTACTTGAGGACTGGGCTCAGCCTGAGTGTCACAATGTGTGTTTGTGACCAATGTGGCCCGCAAGTATGGGCGGGGCCTCATGGGCCACACTGGTTTCAACGACACTGAACGTTGGACAACATGCCAACCACAAGGTTTCTTGCCATGGGGAAGGAGTTCTGATTTCTGCATCACACTCACCCATGGGCAGTGATTGGAGATAAGGTCTCGGTTCTGAAGCCTGAAAACTGAGGTAGGGAAGAGATGATGACCTAAGGCCATGGCGGGTTTTATGTGCTCAGTGTGCGGTCAGCTTTCTGGGTGTTGGTCAGGAGGTCCGGGCTCAGGTTGTGTTCGACAGTGCATTAGTGCCCAGGTTAGACTATAAAATTTGGGTAAAGTCGAGTGCTGTGTAGGTTTACCCTCATTTAAGGTGCCTGGGCAACTCATGAGGATAATTTTTTTTCTAGAGGGCAGGCAGAGTGCTGCATTGTGGGTCCGGAATTGCCAAACTTGAAAGCTTCGGGACCAGGAGTGTGAGGACGGAAGTCTGAGAAGACAAGCTAGACTTGGGTTTCAGGGCGAGGGCACGGCAGGTACCCCCTGCAGATCTGAACCAATATCTCATGCATCTGAAGTCAGGGCGAGGATCAGACGTTGGCTCAGGTTGGAGTTTCTGAGCATGACGGCCGCTTCATGAAGGGAGCGGAATCTCGAGGCCATTGAGGTTTCCCACGTTGGGAGTTGTGGGATGCCCCCTTCAAGGATTCCTTCTGCGGGACAATTGAGACCTGTTGGACAGCTCCAGGACATCCCATATGGAATGACTCCAGAGCACCGTTCGCGGATGGATGCCTGGGAAGCCCGCCTCGCATTCCAATTGTCTCCTAGCAACAAGACAGTTTAGATCTGATGGCTCTGCCGGAGCAACCGGGGTGGCTGAGTTGAAATGGACTTTCCTGAGGATGGGTCCTAATGTGTTTTTGTGTCCATGAGGGCCTTGGAATGGGGCGGTGGCACCGGGTCCCTGAAGTAATCTCCTAAGCTTTGGACATGGCTCCCATGCACAGGTTTCCTTGTGGAGACGAGATGAGTTCTGATGGGTGCCACAGGAAAACACCTATGCTCGTATTGGAATCAGACTTTTGAGGACACATGCCTGTAACACAAAGCAATGGATCCTATTATGGCCTAGGGTCCTGTCTGGTTCAATCTTCTTCTCTGGGGACATCCATCTATGGTATGAGTGGAGGTCGATTATCAGCTGGTGTCAGACAGCCCTTGTTTGTTCCGGGCGACCTACACTATTGGGATGGCCTCAGGGACTTTGGAGGTTTCTCCTAATTTGTACGATTTTGGGCCATGGAATGGGCAGAATTCCCATGGATTGGTAGGCACAGTCCGAATGTGTGGCTCCAGGGGCCCAGACTGGAGGGTGTGTTGCCGAAGACTTTGAGGACAGAAGTCTGAAAACACAAACTCAGCTTAGGTTTGGGGACGTAGGTATGGCAGGCCTGATCTACAAACCATGAGAAGAACTCTTCAGGATATGAAGAAAGTGCGAGTCTGAGGTGCTTGCTCAAACTTTTGTCTCTGGATTTTGTATCAGTGATGGCTGTGGAATGTCGGGGAGGCCTCATGGGCCATGGACGAATCTTCCTCTCTGAGGATTTGTCCCGATTCTCAATTGCTTTTCGTCAATCTGTGGGATGGGAGGACTCATTTCAGTTTTGTTACCTCAGGTGTCCCACCAAAAGAGGAATTCCAAAGCCAAGCCGTGGGGAAGACTAAGGGACAACCCGAACTATGGTTAAAAATTGGGGCCTAGGGGCATGGCAAGCCCAATATGCTATCTCTTCATCCAGCCACTGAGTGGCCTTACTTGAGGACTGGGCTCAGCCTGAGCGTCACAATGTGTGTTTGTGACCAATTTGGCCCGCGAGCATGGGCGGGGCCTCATGGGCCACACTGGTTTCAACTACACTTAACGTTGTACAACATGCCAACCACAAGGTTTCTTGCCATGGGGAAGGAGTTCTGTTTTCTGCATCACCTTCAACCCTGGGCAGTGATTGGAGATAAGGTCTAGGTTCTGAAACCTGAAAACCGAGGTGGGGAAGAAATGACGACCTAAGGCCATGACAGCTCGATGTGCTCAGTGTGCGGCCAGCTGTCTGGGAGGGGCTAGGGGGTCCAGGCTCAGGCTGTGTCAGAAAGGGCATTAGTGCCCTGGTCAGCCTATGTATTTGGGGTACAGCCAAGGTCGGTGCAGGTTGATCCTCATTTGGGGTTACTGGGTAGCCCCAGAAGACAATGTTTTTCTTCTGCAGAGCCGGCAGAGTGCTGCATTGCAGTTCTGGATTGCCAAACTGGAGGGCTTGTGGGCCAGTTGTCTGACGACAAAAGTCTGAGAACACAAGCTAAGCTTAGGTTTCTGGGTGAGGCCATGGCACGCACAATCTACAGACCTGAATCGAGGTCTCGTGCATCTGAAGTCAGCGCGAGGATCAGACGATCGCTCAGGTTGGAGTTTCTGTCCCTGATGGCTCCTTCATGAATGGGGGGGGCATCACGAGGCCATGGGTGTTTTCCCACGATGGGAGTTGTGAGAAGCTCCAAACTGCAGAGAGTCTTCTGCCGGACAATTGAGACCAGTTGTTTGGCTCCAGGCCAATGATTCTGAGCAGGGTTCTAAGGATGGATGGCTGGGTAGCCCACCTTGCATTCCAATTGTCTCCTAGCAACAAGACAGGTTAGATCTCCTGGATCTGTGGGGAGCAACCGAGGACGCTGAGTTGAAATGGACACCCCTGGGGATGGGTCCAGCGTGCTTTTGTGTCTATGGAGACGTTGGAATGAAGCGGAGGCACTGGGGCCCTAAAGGGTTCTCCTAAACAGAGGCTTTGACACAGCTCCAACGTGCAAGTTTCCCATGTGTAGATGAGATGTTTTCTGATGGGTGAGTCAAGAAACAGCTATATGCTGCTTTTGAAATCCAGGCCTCTGAGGAGAGATGCCTGGAAACCAAAGCAATGGATCTGATTAGTGCCTAGGGGCCTGTTCTTTCCTTTTTCCCTCTGGGGACATCTGTCTATGGGTCTGAGTGCAGGTAGTTGCTCAGTTGGGCTCAGATTGCCCCTGTTTTTCCTGGGAAGCCACCACTATTGAGATGGATCAGGGACTTTGGAGGTTTATCCTATTAGAAGGGTTGTGGACATTGGAATGGGCACACACAATTCCCTTGGAGAGGGCAAGTACAGTCCTCAGGTTTGGCTCCAGGCGCCTGTAGGTTGTGTAGGCCAGGGCTGTTTGGTCAGTTCTCTGAAAACACAAACTCGGCTTATGTTTCGGGTCATAGGTATGGCAGGACTGATCTACAGGCCATGAGGAGAACTCTTCGGGATTTGAAAGAAGGGCGAGTGTGAGGCTCCTGCTCAAGTTTTTGTCTCTGGATATCGTGTCACTCATGGTCGTGGAATTTCTGGGTGACTTCATGGGAAATGGACGAGTCTTACTCTCTGGTGGTTTGGCCCCGTCCAAAGAGTTTGGGGTCATTCTGTGGGCTGGAAGAAGTCCGTTTTTTTAATTATTCTTGTTTTTTTTCTTTTTTATCCTCAGGTGTCCCAACAAATGAGGGATTCCAGAGTAGAGCCCTGGGGAGGGGCGACTGGACCATCAGAAATTTGGTTAAAAATTGGGGCCTAGGGTCATGTCAAGCCCATTATGACATCTAATGGTCCAGCAAGTGAGAGGACTTACTAGAGGACAGGACTCATGCTGAGGGTCACAATGCGTGTGAATGCCCTCGTCGCACTCAAGAATGGGCGGGGCCTCAGGGTGAATGCTGGTTTCTCCTACACTGAACGTTGGACAACGTGCCAACCACAGGGTTCTTGCCATGGGTAAGGAGGAGTTCTGATTTCTGCATCACACTCACCCCTTGGCAGTGATTGGAGATAAGGTCTCGGTTCTGAAGCCTGAAAGCTGAGGTAGGGAAGAGTTGATGACCTAAGGCCATGGCGGGTTTTATGTGCTCAGTGTGCGGTCAGCTTTCTGGGTGTTGGTCAGGAGGTCCGGGCTCAGGTTGTGTTCGACAGTGCATTAGTGCCCAGGTTAGACTATATAATTTGGGTAAAGTCGAGTGCTGTGTAGGTTTACCCTCATTTAAGGTGCCTGGGCAGCTCATGAGGCAATAATTTTTTTTCTAGAGGGCAGGCAGAGTGCTGCATTGTGGGTCCGGAATTGTCAAACTTGAGGGCTTCGGGGCCAGGAGTGTGAGGACGGAAGTCTGAGAAGACAAGCTAGACTTGGGTTTCAGGGCGAGGGCACGGCAGGTACGCCCTGCAGATCTGAACCAATATCTCATGCATCTGAAGTCAGGGCGAGGATCAGACGTTGGCTCAGGTTGGAGTTTCTGTGCATGACGGCCGCTTCATGAAGGGAGCGGAATCTCGAGGCCATTGAGGTTTTCCCACGTTGGGAGTTGTGGGATGCCCCCTTCATGGATTCCTTCGGCGGGACAATTGAGACCTGTTGGACAGCTCCAGGACATCCCATATGGAATGACTCCAGAGCACCGCTCGCGGATGGATGCCTGGGAAGCCCGCCTCGCATTCCAATTGTCTCCTAGCAACAAGACAGTTTAGATCTGATGGCTCTGCGGGAGCAACCGGGGTGGCTGAGTTGAAATGGACTTTCCTGAGGATGGGTCCTAATGTGTTTTTGTGTCCATGAGGGCCTTGGAATGGGGCGGTGGCACCGGGACCCTCAAGTACTCTCCTAAGCTTTGGACATGGCTCCCATGCACAGGTTTCCTTGTGGAGACGAGATGAGTTCTGATGGGTGCCTCAGGAAAACCCCTATGCTCGTATTCGAATCAGGCTTTTGAGGACACATGCCTGTAACCCAAAGCAATGGATCCTATTATGGCCTAGGTTCCTGTCTGGTTCAATCTTCTTCTCTGGGGACATCCATCTATGGTATGAGTGGAGGTCGATTATCAGCTGGTGTCAGACAGACCTTGTTTGTTCCAGGCGACCTACACTATTGGGATGGCCTCAGGGACTTTGGAGATTTCTCCTAATTTGTACGATTTTGGACCATGGAACGGGCAGAATTCCCATGGATTGGTAGGCACAGTCCTAATGTGTGGCTCCAGGGGCCCAGCCTGGAGGGTGTGTGGCCCAAGACTTTGAGGACAGAAGTCTGAAAACACAAACTCAGCTTAGGTTTGGGGACGTAGGTATGGCAGGCCCGATCTACAAACCATGAGAAGAACTCTTCAGGATATGAAGAAAGTGCGACTCTGAGGTGCTTGCTCAGGCTTTTGTCTCCGGATTTTGTATCAGTGATGGCCGTGGAATGTCGGGGAGGCCTCATGGGCCATGGACGAATCTTCCTCTCTGAGGATTTGGCCCGATTCCCAATTGCTTTTCGTCAATCTGTGGGATGGGAGGACTCATTTCAGTTTTGTTACCTCAGGTGTCCCACCAAAAGAGGAATTCCAAAGCCAAGCCGTGGGGAAGACTGAAGGGACATCCCGAACTATGGTTAAAAATTGGGGCCTAGGGGCATGGAAAGCCCAATATGCTCTCTCTTCATCCAGCCACTGAGTGGCCTTACTTGAGGACTGGGCTCAGCCTGAGTGTCACAATGTGTGTTTGTGACCAATGTGGCCCGCAAGTATGGGCGGGGCCTCATGGGCCACACTGGTTTCAACGACACTGAACGTTGGACAACATGCCAACCACAAGGTTTCTTGCCATGGGGAAGGAGTTCTGATTTCTGCATCACACTCACCCATGGGCAGTGATTGGAGATAAGGTCTCGGTTCTGAAGCCTGAAAACTGAGGTAGGGAAGAGATGATGACCTAAGGCCATGGCGGGTTTTATGTGCTCAGTGTGCGGTCAGCTTTCTGGGTGTTGGTCAGGAGGTCCGGGCTCAGGTTGTGTTCGACAGTGCATTAGTGCCCAGGTTAGACTATAAAATTTGGGTAAAGTCGAGTGCTGTGTAGGTTTACCCTCATTTAAGGTGCCTGGGCAACTCATGAGGATAATTTTTTTTCTAGAGGGCAGGCAGAGTGCTGCATTGTGGGTCCGGAATTGCCAAACTTGAAAGCTTCGGGACCAGGAGTGTGAGGACGGAAGTCTGAGAAGACAAGCTAGACTTGGGTTTCAGGGCGAGGGCACGGCAGGTACCCCCTGCAGATCTGAACCAATATCTCATGCATCTGAAGTCAGGGCGAGGATCAGACGTTGGCTCAGGTTGGAGTTTCTGAGCATGACGGCCGCTTCATGAAGGGAGCGGAATCTCGAGGCCATTGAGGTTTCCCACGTTGGGAGTTGTGGGATGCCCCCTTCAAGGATTCCTTCTGCGGGACAATTGAGACCTGTTGGACAGCTCCAGGACATCCCATATGGAATGACTCCAGAGCACCGTTCGCGGATGGATGCCTGGGAAGCCCGCCTCGCATTCCAATTGTCTCCTAGCAACAAGACAGTTTAGATCTGATGGCTCTGCCGGAGCAACCGGGGTGGCTGAGTTGAAATGGACTTTCCTGAGGATGGGTCCTAATGTGTTTTTGTGTCCATGAGGGCCTTGGAATGGGGCGGTGGCACCGGGTCCCTGAAGTAATCTCCTAAGCTTTGGACATGGCTCCCATGCACAGGTTTCCTTGTGGAGACGAGATGAGTTCTGATGGGTGCCACAGGAAAACACCTATGCTCGTATTGGAATCAGACTTTTGAGGACACATGCCTGTAACACAAAGCAATGGATCCTATTATGGCCTAGGGTCCTGTCTGGTTCAATCTTCTTCTCTGGGGACATCCATCTATGGTATGAGTGGAGGTCGATTATCAGCTGGTGTCAGACAGCCCTTGTTTGTTCCGGGCGACCTACACTATTGGGATGGCCTCAGGGACTTTGGAGGTTTCTCCTAATTTGTACGATTTTGGGCCATGGAATGGGCAGAATTCCCATGGATTGGTAGGCACAGTCCGAATGTGTGGCTCCAGGGGCCCAGACTGGAGGGTGTGTTGCCGAAGACTTTGAGGACAGAAGTCTGAAAACACAAACTCAGCTTAGGTTTGGGGACGTAGGTATGGCAGGCCTGATCTACAAACCATGAGAAGAACTCTTCAGGATATGAAGAAAGTGCGAGTCTGAGGTGCTTGCTCAAACTTTTGTCTCTGGATTTTGTATCAGTGATGGCTGTGGAATGTCGGGGAGGCCTCATGGGCCATGGACGAATCTTCCTCTCTGAGGATTTGTCCCGATTCTCAATTGCTTTTCGTCAATCTGTGGGATGGGAGGACTCATTTCAGTTTTGTTACCTCAGGTGTCCCACCAAAAGAGGAATTCCAAAGCCAAGCCGTGGGGAAGACTAAGGGACAACCCGAACTATGGTTAAAAATTGGGGCCTAGGGGCATGGCAAGCCCAATATGCTATCTCTTCATCCAGCCACTGAGTGGCCTTACTTGAGGACTGGGCTCAGCCTGAGCGTCACAATGTGTGTTTGTGACCAATTTGGCCCGCGAGCATGGGCGGGGCCTCATGGGCCACACTGGTTTCAACTACACTTAACGTTGTACAACATGCCAACCACAAGGTTTCTTGCCATGGGGAAGGAGTTCTGTTTTCTGCATCACCTTCAACCCTGGGCAGTGATTGGAGATAAGGTCTAGGTTCTGAAACCTGAAAACCGAGGTGGGGAAGAAATGACGACCTAAGGCCATGACAGCTCGATGTGCTCAGTGTGCGGCCAGCTGTCTGGGAGGGGCTAGGGGGTCCAGGCTCAGGCTGTGTCAGAAAGGGCATTAGTGCCCTGGTCAGCCTATGTATTTGGGGTACAGCCAAGGTCGGTGCAGGTTGATCCTCATTTGGGGTTACTGGGTAGCCCCAGAAGACAATGTTTTTCTTCTGCAGAGCCGGCAGAGTGCTGCATTGCAGTTCTGGATTGCCAAACTGGAGGGCTTGTGGGCCAGTTGTCTGACGACAAAAGTCTGAGAACACAAGCTAAGCTTAGGTTTCTGGGTGAGGCCATGGCACGCACAATCTACAGACCTGAATCGAGGTCTCGTGCATCTGAAGTCAGCGCGAGGATCAGACGATCGCTCAGGTTGGAGTTTCTGTCCCTGATGGCTCCTTCATGAATGGGGGGGGGCATCACGAGGCCATGGGTGTTTTCCCACGATGGGAGTTGTGAGAAGCTCCAAACTGCAGAGAGTCTTCTGCCGGACAATTGAGACCAGTTGTTTGGCTGCAGGCCAATGATTCTGAGCAGGGTTCTAAGGATGGATGGCTGGGTAGCCCACCTCGCATTCCAATTGTCTCCTAGCAACAAGACAGGTTAGATCTCCTGGATCTGTGGGGAGCAACCGAGGACGCTGAGTTGAAATGGACACCCCTGGGGATGGGTCCAGCGTGCTTTTGTGTCTATGGAGACGTTGGAATGAAGCGGAGGCACTGGGGCCCTAAAGGGTTCTCCTAAACAGAGGCTTTGACACAGCTCCAACGTGCAAGTTTCCCATGTGTAGATGAGATGTTTTCTGATGGGTGAGTCAAGAAACAGCTATATGCTGCTTTTGAAATCCAGGCCTCTGAGGAGAGATGCCTGGAAACCAAAGCAATGGATCTGATTAGTGCCTAGGGGCCTGTTCTTTCCTTTTTCCCTCTGGGGACATCTGTCTATGGGTCTGAGTGCAGGTAGTTGCTCAGTTGGGCTCAGATTGCCCCTGTTTTTCCTGGGAAGCCACCACTATTGAGATGGATCAGGGACTTTGGAGGTTTATCCTATTAGAAGGGTTGTGGACATTGGAATGGGCACACACAATTCCCTTGGAGAGGGCAAGTACAGTCCTCAGGTTTGGCTCCAGGCGCCTGTAGGTTGTGTAGGCCAGGGCTGTTTGGTCAGTTCTCTGAAAACACAAACTCGGCTTATGTTTCGGGTCATAGGAATGGCAGGACTGATCTACAGGCCATGAGGAGAACTCTTCGGGATTTGAAAGAAGGGCGAGTGTGAGGCTCCTGCTCAAGTTTTTGTCTCTGGATATCGTGTCACTCATGGTCGTGGAATTTCTGGGTGACTTCATGGGAAATGGACGAGTCTTACTCTCTGGTGGTTTGGCCCCGTCCAAAGAGTTTGGGGTCATTCTGTGGGCTGGAAGAAGTCCGTTTTTTTTATTATTCTTGATTTTTTTCTTTTTTATCCTCAGGTGTCCCAACAAATGAGGGATTCCAGAGTAGAGCCCTGGGGAGGGGCGACTGGACCATCAGAAATTTGGTTAAAAATTGGGGCCTAGGGTCATGTCAAGCCCATTATGACATCTAATGGTCCAGCAAGTGAGAGGACTTACTAGAGGACAGGACTCATGCTGAGGGTCACAATGCGTGTGAATGCCCTCGTCGCACTCAAGAATGGGCGGGGCCTCAGGGTGAATGCTGGTTTCTCCTACACTGAACGTTGGACAACGTGCCAACCACAGGGTTCTTGCCATGGGTAAGGAGGAGTTCTGATTTCTGCATCACACTCACCCCTTGGCAGTGATTGGAGATAAGGTCTCGGTTCTGAAGCCTGAAAGCTGAGATAGGGAAGAGTTGATGACCTAAGGCCATGGCGGGTTTTATGTGCTCAGTGTGCGGTCAGCTTTCTGGGTGTTGGTCAGGAGGTCCGGGCTCAGGTTGTGTTCGACAG
Source organism: Mustela nivalis (assembly GCF_964662115.1). Lineage (NCBI taxonomy): Eukaryota > Metazoa > Chordata > Mammalia > Carnivora > Mustelidae > Mustela > Mustela nivalis. The sequence goes on along the minus strand of NW_028133837.1, from coordinate 29,853 downwards.
TGCATTAGTGCCCAGGTTAGACTATATAATTTGGGTAAAGTCGAGTGCTGTGTAGGTTTACCCTCATTTAAGGTGCCTGGGCAGCTCATGAGGCAATAATTTTTTTTCTAGAGGGCAGGCAGAGTGCTGCATTGTGGGTCCGGAATTGTCAAACTTGAGGGCTTCGGGGCCAGGAGTGTGAGGACGGAAGTCTGAGAAGACAAGCTAGACTTGGGTTTCAGGGCGAGGGCACGGCAGGTACGCCCTGCAGATCTGAACCAATATCTCATGCATCTGAAGTCAGGGCGAGGATCAGACGTTGGCTCAGGTTGGAGTTTCTGTGCATGACGGCCGCTTCATGAAGGGAGCGGAATCTCGAGGCCATTGAGGTTTTCCCACGTTGGGAGTTGTGGGATGCCCCCTTCATGGATTCCTTCGGCGGGACAATTGAGACCTGTTGGACAGCTCCAGGACATCCCATATGGAATGACTCCAGAGCACCGTTCGCGGATGGATGCCTGGGAAGCCCGCCTCGCATTCCAATTGTCTCCTAGCAACAAGACAGTTTAGATCTGATGGCTCTGCGGGAGCAACCGGGGTGGCTGAGTTGAAATGGACTTTCCTGAGGATGGGTCCTAATGTGTTTTTGTGTCCATGAGGGCCTTGGAATGGGGCGGTGGCACCGGGACCCTCAAGTACTCTCCTAAGCTTTGGACATGGCTCCCATGCACAGGTTTCCTTGTGGAGACGAGATGAGTTCTGATGGGTGCCTCAGGAAAAACCCTATGCTCGTATTCGAATCAGGCTTTTGAGGACACATGCCTGTAACCCAAAGCAATGGATCCTATTATGGCCTAGGTTCCTGTCTGGTTCAATCTTCTTCTCTGGGGACATCCATCTATGGTATGAGTGGAGGTCGATTATCAGCTGGTGTCAGACAGACCTTGTTTGTTCCAGGCGACCTACACTATTGGGATGGCCTCAGGGACTTTGGAGATTTCTCCTAATTTGTACGATTTTGGACCATGGAACGGGCAGAATTCCCATGGATTGGTAGGCACAGTCCTAATGTGTGGCTCCAGGGGCCCAGCCTGGAGGGTGTGTGGCCCAAGACTTTGAGGACAGAAGTCTGAAAACACAAACTCAGCTTAGGTTTGGGGACGTAGGTATGGCAGGCCCGATCTACAAACCATGAGAAGAACTCTTCAGGATATGAAGAAAGTGCGACTCTGAGGTGCTTGCTCAGGCTTTTGTCTCTGGATTTTGTATCAGTGATGGCCGTGGAATGTCGGGGAGGCCTCATGGGCCATGGACGAATCTTCCTCTCTGAGGATTTGGCCCGATTCCCAATTGCTTTTCGTCAATCTGTGGGATGGGAGGACTCATTTCAGTTTTGTTACCTCAGGTGTCCCACCAAAAGAGGAATTCCAAAGCCAAGCCGTGGGGAAGACTGAAGGGACATCCCGAACTATGGTTAAAAATTGGGGCCTAGGGGCATGGAAAGCCCAATATGCTCTCTCTTCATCCAGCCACTGAGTGGCCTTATTTGAGGACTGGGCTCAGCCTGAGTGTCACAATGTGTGTTTGTGACCAATGTGGCCCGCAAGTATGGGCGGGGCCTCATGGGCCACACTGGTTTCAACGACACTGAACGTTGGACAACATGCCAACCACAAGGTTTCTTGCCATGGGGAAGGAGTTCTGATTTCTGCATCACACTCACCCCTTGGCAGTGATTGGAGATAAGGTCTCGGTTCTGAAGCCTGAAAGCTGAGGTAGGGAAGAGATGATGACCTAAGGCCATGGCGGGTTTTATGTGCTCAGTGTGCGGTCAGCTTTCTGGGTGTTGGTCAGGAGGTCCGGGCTCAGGTTGTGTTCGACAGTGCATTAGTGCCCAGGTTAGACTATAAAATTTGGGTAAAGTCGAGTGCTGTGTAGGTTTAACCTCATTTAAGGTGCCTGGGCAACTCATGAGGATAATTTTTTTTCTAGAGGGCAGGCAGAGTGCTGCATTGTGGGTCCGGAATTGCCAAACTTGAAAGCTTCGGGACCAGGAGTGTGAGGACGGAAGTCTGAGAAGACAAGCTAGACTTGGGTTTCAGGGCGAGGGCACGGCAGGTACCCCCTGCAGATCTGAACCAATATCTCATGCATCTGAAGTCAGGGCGAGGATCAGACGTTGGCTCAGGTTGGAGTTTCTGAGCATGACGGCCGCTTCATGAAGGGAGCGGAATCTCGAGGCCATTGAGGTTTCCCACGTTGGGAGTTGTGGGATGCCCCCTTCAAGGATTCCTTCTGCGGGACAATTGAGACCTGTTGGACAGCTCCAGGACATCCCATATGGAATGACTCCAGAGCACCGTTCGCGGATGGATGCCTGGGAAGCCCGCCTCGCATTCCAATTGTCTCCTAGCAACAAGACAGTTTAGATCTGATGGCTCTGCCGGAGCAACCGGGGTGGCTGAGTTGAAATGGACTTTCCTGAGGATGGGTCCTAATGTGTTTTTGTGTCCATGAGGGCCTTGGAATGGGGCGGTGGCACCGGGTCCCTGAAGTAATCTCCTAAGCTTTGGACATGGCTCCCATGCACAGGTTTCCTTGTGGAGACGAGATGAGTTCTGATGGGTGCCACAGGAAAACACCTATGCTCGTATTGGAATCAGACTTTTGAGGACACATGCCTGTAACACAAAGCAATGGATCCTATTATGGCCTAGGGTCCTGTCTGGTTCAATCTTCTTCTCTGGGGACATCCATCTATGGTATGAGTGGAGGTCGATTATCAGCTGGTGTCAGACAGCCCTTGTTTGTTCCGGGCGACCTACACTATTGGGATGGCCTCAGGGACTTTGGAGGTTTCTCCTAATTTGTACGATTTTGGGCCATGGAATGGGCAGAATTCCCATGGATTGGTAGGCACAGTCCGAATGTGTGGCTCCAGGGGCCCAGCCTGGAGGGTGTGTTGCCGAAGACTTTGAGGACAGAAGTCTGAAAACACAAACTCAGCTTAGGTTTGGGGACGTAGGTATGGCAGGCCTGATCTACAAACCATGAGAAGAACTCTTCAGGATATGAAGAAAGTGCGAGTCTGAGGTGCTTGCTCAAACTTTTGTCTCTGGATTTTGTATCAGTGATGGCTGTGGAATGTCGGGGAGGCCTCATGGGCCATGGACGAATCTTCCTCTCTGAGGATTTGTCCCGATTCTCAATTGCTTTTCGTCAATCTGTGGGATGGGAGGACTCATTTCAGTTTTGTTACCTCAGGTGTCCCACCAAAAGAGGAATTCCAAAGCCAAGCCGTGGGGAAGACTAAGGGACAACCCGAACTATGGTTAAAAATTGGGGCCTAGGGGCATGGCAAGCCCAATATGCTATCTCTTCATCCAGCCACTGAGTGGCCTTACTTGAGGACTGGGCTCAGCCTGAGCGTCACAATGTGTGTTTGTGACCAATGTGGCCCGCGAGCATGGGCGGGGCCTCATGGGCCACACTGGTTTCAACTACACTTAACGTTGTACAACATGCCAACCACAAGGTTTCTTGCCATGGGGAAGGAGTTCTGTTTTCTGCATCACCTTCAACCCTGGGCAGTGATTGGAGATAAGGTCTAGGTTCTGAAACCTGAAAACCGAGGTGGGGAAGAAATGACGACCTAAGGCCATGACAGCTCGATGTGCTCAGTGTGCGGCCAGCTGTCTGGGAGGGGCTAGGGGGTCCAGGCTCAGGCTGTGTCAGAAAGGGCATTAGTGCCCTGGTCAGCCTATGTATTTGGGGTACAGCCAAGGTCGGTGCAGGTTGATCCTCATTTGGGGTTACTGGGTAGCCCCAGAAGACAATGTTTTTCTTCTGCAGAGCCGGCAGAGTGCTGCATTGCAGTTCTGGATTGCCAAACTGGAGGGCTTGTGGGCCAGTTGTCTGACGACAAAAGTCTGAGAACACAAGCTAAGCTTAGGTTTCTGGGTGAGGCCATGGCACGCACAATCTACAGACCTGAATCGAGGTCTCGTGCATCTGAAGTCAGCGCGAGGATCAGACGATCGCTCAGGTTGGAGTTTCTGTCCCTGATGGCTCCTTCATGAATGGGGGGGGGGCATCACGAGGCCATGGGTGTTTTCCCACGATGGGAGTTGTGAGAAGCTCCAAACTAGAGAGTCTTCTGCCGGACAATTGAGACCAGTTGTTTGGCTCCAGGCCAATGATTCTGAGCAGGGTTCTAAGGATGGATGGCTGGGTAGCCCACCTCGCATTCCAATTGTCTCCTAGCAACAAGACAGGTTAGATCTCCTGGATCTGTGGGGAGAAACCGAGGACGCTGAGTTGAAATGGACACCCCTGGGGATGGGTCCAGCGTGCTTTTGTGTCTATGGAGACGTTGGAATGAAGCGGTGGCACTGGGGCCCTAAAGGGTTCTCCTAAACAGAGGCTTTGACACAGCTCCAACGTGCAAGTTTCCCATGTGTAGATGAGATGTTTTCTGATGGGTGAGTCAAGAAACAGCTATATGCTGCTTTTGAAATCCAGGCCTCTGAGGAGAGATGCCTGGAAACCAAAGCAATGGATCTGATTAGTGCCTAGGGGCCTGTTCTTTCCTTTTTCCCTCTGGGGACATCTGTCTATGGGTCTGAGTGCAGGTAGTTGCTCAGTTGGGCTCAGATTGCCCCTGTTTTTCCTGGGAAGCCACCACTATTGAGATGGATCAGGGACTTTGGAGGTTTATCCTATTAGAAGGGTTGTGGACATTGGAATGGGCACACACAATTCCCTTGGAGAGGGCAAGTACAGTCCTCAGGTTTGGCTCCAGGGGCCTGAGCCTGTAGGTTGTGTAGGCCAGGGCTGTTTGGTCAGTTCTCTGAAAACACAAACTCGGCTTATGTTTCGGGTCATAGGTATGGCAGGACTGATCTACAGGCCATGAGGAGAACTCTTCGGGATTTGAAAGAAGGGCGAGTGTGAGGCTCCTGCTCAAGTTTTTGTCTCTGGATATCGTGTCACTCATGGTCGTGGAATTTCTGGGTGACTTCATGGGAAATGGACGAGTCTTACTCTCTGGTGGTTTGGCCCCGTCCAAAGAGTTTGGGGTCATTCTGTGGGCTGGAAGAAGTCCGTTTTTTTTATTATTCTTGTTTTTTTTCTTTTTTATCCTCAGGTGTCCCAACAAATGAGGGATTCCAGAGTAGAGCACTGGGGAGGGGCGACTGGACCATCAGAAATTTGGTTAAAAATTGGGGCCTAGGGTCATGTCAAGCCCATTATGACATCTAATGGTCCAGCAAGTGAGAGGACTTACTAGAGGACAGGACTCATGCTGAGGGTCACAATGCGTGTGTATGCCCTCGTCGCACTCAAGAATGGGCGGGGCCTCAGGGTGAATGCTGGTTTCTCCTACACTGAACGTTGGACAATGTGCCAACCACAAGGGTTCTTGCCATGGGTAAGGAGGAGTTCTGATTTCTGCATCACACTCACCCCTTGGCAGTGATTGGAGATAAGGTCTCGGTTCTGAAGCCTGAAAGCTGAGGTAGGGAAGAGATGATGACCTAAGGCCATGGCGGGTTTTATGTGCTCAGTGTGCGGTCAGCTTTCTGGGTGTTGGTCAGGAGGTCCGGGCTCAGGTTGTGTTCGACAGTGCATTAGTGCCCAGGTTAGACTATATAATTTGGGTAAAGTCGAGTGCTGTGTAGGTTTACCCTCATTTAAGGTGCCTGGGCAACTCATGAGGATAATTTTTTTTCTAGAGGGCAGGCAGAGTGCTGCATTGTGGGTCCGGAATTGCCAAACTTGAAAGCTTCGGGACCAGGAGTGTGAGGACGGAAGTCTGAGAAGACAAGCTAGACTTGGGTTTTAGGGCGAGGGCACGGCAGGTACCCCCTGCAGATCTGAACCAATATCTCATGCATCTGAAGTCAGGGCGAGGATCAGACGTTGGCTCAGGTTGGAGTTTCTGAGCATGACGGCCGCTTCATGAAGGGAGCGGAATCTCGAGGCCATTGAGGTTTCCCACGTTGGGAGTTGTGGGATGCCCCCTTCAAGGACTCCTTCTGCGGGACAATTGAGACCTGTTGGACAGCTCCAGGACATCCCATATGGAATGACTCCAGAGCACCGTTCGCGGATGGATGCCTGGGAAGCCCGCCTCGCATTCCAATTGTCTCCTAGCAACAAGACAGTTTAGATCTGATGGCTCTGCCGGAGCAACCGGGGTGGCTGAGTTGAAATGGACTTTCCTGAGGATGGGTCCTAATGTGTTTTTGTGTCCATGAGGGCCTTGGAATGGGGCGGTGGCACCGGGTCCCTGAAGTAATCTCCTAAGCTTTGGACATGGCTCCCATGCACACGTTTCCTTGTGGAGACGAGATGAGTTCTGATGGGTGCCACAGGAAAACACCTATGCTCGTATTGGAATCAGACTTTTGAGGACACATGCCTGTAACACAAAGCAATGGATCCTATTATGGCCTAGGGTCCTGTCTGGTTCAATCTTCTTCTCTGGGGTCATCCATCTATGGTATGAGTGGAGGTCGATTATCAGCTGGTGTCAGACAGCCCTTGTTTGTTCCGGGCAACCTACACTATTGGGATGGCCTCAGGGACTTTGGAGGTTTCTCCTAATTTGTACGATTTTGGGCCATGGAATGGGCAGAATTCCCATGGATTGGTAGGCACAGTCCGAATGTGTGGCTCCAGGGGCCCAGACTGGAGGGTGTGTTGCCGAAGACTTTGAGGACAGAAGTCTGAAAACACAAACTCAGCTTAGGTTTGGGGACGTAGGTATGGCAGGCCTGATCTACAAACCATGAGAAGAACTCTTCAGGATATGAAGAAAGTGCGAGTCTGAGGTGCTTGCTCAAACTTTTGTCTCTGGATTTTGTATCAGTGATGGCTGTGGAATGTCGGGGAGGCCTCATGGGCCATGGACGAATCTTCCTCTCTGAGGATTTGTCCCGATTCTCAATTGCTTTTCGTCAATCTGTGGGATGGGAGGACTCATTTCAGTTTTGTTACCTCAGGTGTCCCACCAAAAGAGGAATTCCAAAGCCAAGCCGTGGGGAAGACTGAATGGACAACCCGAACTATGGTTAAAAATTGGGGCCTAGGGGCATGGCAAGCCCAATATGCTATCTCTTCATCCAGCCACTGAGTGGCCTTACTTGAGGACTGGGCTCAGCCTGAGCGTCACAATGTGTGTTTGTGACCAATGTGGCCCGCGAGCATGGGCGGGGCCTCATGGGCCACACTGGTTTCAACTACACTTAACGTTGTACAACATGCCAACCACAAGGTTTCTTGCCATGGGGAAGGAGTTCTGTTTTCTGCATCACCTTCAACCCTGGGCAGTGATTGGAGATAAGGTCTAGGTTCTGAAACCTAAAAAACCGAGGTGGGGAAGAAATGACGACCTAAGGCCATGACAGCTCGATGTGCTCAGTGTGCGGCCAGCTGTCTGGGAGGGGCTAGGGGGTCCAGGCTCAGGCTGTGTCAGAAAGGGCATTAGTGCCCTGATCAGCCTATGTATTTGGGGTACAGCCAAGGTCGGTGCAGGTTGATCCTCATTTGGGGTTACTGGGTAGGCCCAGAAGACAATGTTTTTCTTCTGCAGAGCCGGCAGAGTGCTGCATTGCAGTTCTGGATTCCCAAACTGGAGGGCTTGTGGGCCAGTTGTCTGACGACAAAAGTCTGAGAACACAAGCTAAGCTTAGGTTTCTGGGTGAGGCCATGGCACGCACAATCTACAGACCTGAATCGAGGTCTCGTGCATCTGAAGTCAGCGCGAGGATCAGACGATCGCTCAGGTTGGAGTTTCTGTCCCTGATGGCTCCTTCATGAATGGGGGGGGGCATCACGAGGCCATGGGTGTTTTCCCACGATGGGAGTTGTGAGAAGCTCCAAACTAGAGAGTCTTCTGCCGGACAATTGAGACCAGTTGTTTGGCTCCAGGCCAATGATTCTGAGCAGGGTTCTAAGGATGGATGGCTGGGTAGCCCACCTCGCATTCCAATTGTCTCCTAGCAACAAGACAGGTTAGATCTCCTGGATCTGTGGGGAGCAACCGAGGACGCTGAGTTGAAATGGACACCCCTGGGGATGGGTCCAGCGTGCTTTTGTGTCTATGGAGACGTTGGAATGAAGCGGTGGCACTGGGGCCCTAAAGGGTTCTCCTAAACAGAGGCTTTGACACAGCTCCAACGTGCAAGTTTCCCATGTGTAGATGAGATGTTTTCTGATGGGTGAGTCAAGAAACAGCTATATGCTGCTTTTGAAATCCAGGCCTCTGAGGAGAGATGCCTGGAAACCAAAGCAATGGATCTGATTAGTGCCTAGGGGCCTGTTCTTTCCTTTTTCCCTCTGGGGACATCTGTCTATGGGTCTGAGTGCAGGTAGTTGCTCAGTTGGGCTCAGATTGCCCCTGTTTTTCCTGGGAAGCCACCACTATTGAGATGGATCAGGGACTTTGGAGGTTTATCCTATTAGAAGGGTTGTGGACATTGGAATGGGCACACACAATTCCCTTGGAGAGGGCAAGTACAGTCCTCAGGTTTGGCTCCAGGGGCCTGAGCCTGTAGGTTGTGTAGGCCAGGGCTGTTTGGTCAGTTCTCTGAAAACACAAACTCGGCTTATGTTTCGGGTCATAGGTATGGCAGGACTGATCTACAGGCCATGAGGAGAACTCTTCGGGATTTGAAAGAAGGGCGAGTGTGAGGCTCCTGCTCAAGTTTTTGTCTCTGGATATCGTGTCACTCATGGTCGTGGAATTTCTGGGTGACTTCATGGGAAATGGACGAGTCTTACTCTCTGGTGGTTTGGCCCCGTCCAAAGAGTTTGGGGTCATTCTGTGGGCTGGAAGAAGTCCGTTTTTTTTATTATTCTTGTTTTTTTTCTTTTTTATCCTCAGGTGTCCCAACAAATGAGGGATTCCAGAGTAGAGCCCTGGGGAGGGGCGACTGGACCATCAGAAATTTGGTTAAAAATTGGGGCCTAGGGTCATGTCAAGCCCATTATGACATCTAATGGTCCAGCAAGTGAGAGGACTTACTAGAGGACAGGACTCATGCTGAGGGTCACAATGCGTGTGTATGCCCTCGTCGCACTCAAGAATGGGCGGGGCCTCAGGGTGAATGCTGGTTTCTCCTACACTGAACGTTGGACAATGTGCCAACCACAAGGGTTCTTGCCATGGGTAAGGAGGAGTTCTGATTTCTGCATCACACTCACCCCTTGGCAGTGATTGGAGATAAGGTCTCGGTTCTGAAGCCTGAAAGCTGAGGTAGGGAAGAGATGATGACCTAAGGCCATGGCGGGTTTTATGTGCTCAGTGTGCGGTCAGCTTTCTGGGTGTTGGTCAGGAGGTCCGGGCTCAGGTTGTGTTCGACAGTGCATTAGTGCCCAGGTTAGACTATATAATTTGGGTAAAGTCGAGTGCTGTGTAGGTTTACCCTCATTTAAGGTGCCTGGGCAACTCATGAGGATAATTTTTTTTCTAGAGGGCAGGCAGAGTGCTGCATTGTGGGTCCGGAATTGCCAAACTTGAAAGCTTCGGGACCAGGAGTGTGAGGACGGAAGTCTGAGAAGACAAGCTAGACTTGGGTTTTAGGGCGAGGGCACGGCAGGTACCCCCTGCAGATCTGAACCAATATCTCATGCATCTGAAGTCAGGGCGAGGATCAGACGTTGGCTCAGGTTGGAGTTTCTGAGCATGACGGCCGCTTCATGAAGGGAGCGGAATCTCGAGGCCATTGAGGTTTCCCACGTTGGGAGTTGTGGGATGCCCCCTTCAAGGATTCCTTCTGCGGGACAATTGAGACCTGTTGGACAGCTCCAGGACATCCCATATGGAATGACTCCAGAGCACCGTTCGCGGATGGATGCCTGGGAAGCCCGCCTCGCATTCCAATTGTCTCCTAGCAACAAGACAGTTTAGATCTGATGGCTCTGCCGGAGCAACCGGGGTGGCTGAGTTGAAATGGACTTTCCTGAGGATGGGTCCTAATGTGTTTTTGTGTCCATGAGGGCCTTGGAATGGGGCGGTGGCACCGGGTCCCTGAAGTAATCTCCTAAGCTTTGGACATGGCTCCCATGCACACGTTTCCTTGTGGAGACGAGATGAGTTCTGATGGGTGCCACAGGAAAACACCTATGCTCGTATTGGAATCAGACTTTTGAGGACACATGCCTGTAACACAAAGCAATGGATCCTATTATGGCCTAGGGTCCTGTCTGGTTCAATCTTCTTCTCTGGGGACATCCATCTATGGTATGAGTGGAGGTCGATTATCAGCTGGTGTCAGACAGCCCTTGTTTGTTCCGGGCGACCTACACTATTGGGATGGCCTCAGGGACTTTGGAGGTTTCTCCTAATTTGTACGATTTTGGGCCATGGAATGGGCAGAATTCCCATGGATTGGTAGGCACAGTCCGAATGTGTGGCTCCAGGGGCCCAGCCTGGAGGGTGTGTTGCCGAAGACTTTGAGGACAGAAGTCTGAAAACACAAACTCAGCTTAGGTTTGGGGACGTAGGTATGGCAGGCCTGATCTACAAACCATGAGAAGAACTCTTCAGGATATGAAGAAAGTGCGAGTCTGAGGTGCTTGCTCAAACTTTTGTCTCTGGATTTTGTATCAGTGATGGCTGTGGAATGTCGGGGAGGCCTCATGGGCCATGGACGAATCTTCCTCTCTGAGGATTTGTCCCGATTCTCAATTGCTTTTCGTCAATCTGTGGGATGGGAGGACTCATTTCAGTTTTGTTACCTCAGGTGTCCCACCAAAAGAGGAATTCCAAAGCCAAGCCGTGGGGAAGACTAAGGGACAACCCGAACTATGGTTAAAAATTGGGGCCTAGGGGCATGGCAAGCCCAATATGCTATCTCTTCATCCAGCCACTGAGTGGCCTTACTTGAGGACTGGGCTCAGCCTGAGCATCACAATGTGTGTTTGTGACCAATGTGGCCCGCGAGCATGGGCGGGGCCTCATGGGCCACACTGGTTTCAACTACACTTAACGTTGTACAACATGCCAACCACAAGGTTTCTTGCCATGGGGAAGGAGTTCTGTTTTCTGCATCACCTTCAACCCTGGGCAGTGATTGGAGATAAGGTCTAGGTTCTGAAACCTAAAAAACCGAGGTGGGGAAGAAATGACGACCTAAGGCCATGACAGCTCGATGTGCTCAGTGTGCGGCCAGCTGTCTGGGAGGGGCTAGGGGGTCCAGGCTCAGGCTGTGTCAGAAAGGGCATTAGTGCCCTGGTCAGCCTATATATTTGGGGTACAGCCAAGGTCGGTGCAGGTTGATCCTCATTTGGGGTTACTGGGTAGGCCCAGAAGACAATGTTTTTCTTCTGCAGAGCCGGCAGAGTGCTGCATTGCAGTTCTGGATTGCCAAACTGGAGGGCTTGTGGGCCAGTTGTCTGACGACAAAAGTCTGAGAACACAAGCTAAGCTTAGGTTTCTGGGTGAGGCCATGGCACGCACAATCTACAGACCTGAATCGAGGTCTCGTGCATCTGAAGTCAGCGCGAGGATCAGACGATCGCTCAGGTTGGAGTTTCTGTCCCTGATGGCTCCTTCATGAATGGGGGGGGGCATCACGAGGCCATGGGTGTTTTCCCACGATGGGAGTTGTGAGAAGCTCCAAACTAGAGAGTCTTCTGCCGGACAATTGAGACCAGTTGTTTGGCTCCAGGCCAATGATTCTGAGCAGGGTTCTAAGGATGGATGGCTGGGTAGCCCACCTCGCATTCCAATTGTCTCCTAGCAACAAGACAGGTTAGATCTCCTGGATCTGTGGGGAGCAACCGAGGACGCTGAGTTGAAATGGACACCCCTGGGGATGGGTCCAGCGTGCTTTTGTGTCTATGGAGACGTTGGAATGAAGCGGTGGCACTGGGGCCCTAAAGGGTTCTCCTAAACAGAGGCTTTGACACAGCTCCAACGTGCAAGTTTCCCATGTGTAGATGAGATGTTTTCTGATGGGTGAGTCAAGAAACAGCTATATGCTGCTTTTGAAATCCAGGCCTCTGAGGAGAGATGCCTGGAAACCAAAGCAATGGATCTGATTAGTGCCTAGGGGCCTGTTCTTTCCTTTTTCCCTCTGGGGACATCTGTCTATGGGTCTGAGTGCAGGTAGTTGCTCAGTTGGGCTCAGATTGCCCCTGTTTTTCCTGGGAAGCCACCACTATTGAGATGGATCAGGGACTTTGGAGGTTTATCCTATGAGAAGGGTTGTGGCCATTGGAATGGGCACACACAATTCCCTTGGAGAGGGCAAGTACAGTCCTCAGGTTTGGCTCCAGGGGCCTGAGCCTGTAGGTTTCGTACGCCAGGGCTGTTTGGACAGTTGTCTGAAAACACAAACTCGGCTTATGTTTCGGGTCATAGGTATGGCAGGACTGATCTACAGACCATGAGGAGAACTCTTCGGGATTTGAAAGAAGGGCGAGTGTGAGGCTCCTGCTCAAGTTTTTGTCTCTGGATATCGTGTCACTCATGGTCGTGGAATTTCTGGGTGACTTCATGGGAAATGGACGAGTCTTACTCTCTGGTGGTTTGGCCCCGTCCAAAGAGTTTGGGGTCATTCTGTGGGCTGGAAGAAGTCTGTTTTTTTTTTTTTATTCTTGTTTTTTTCTTTTTTACCCTCAGGTGTCCCAACAAATGAGGGATTCCAGAGTAGAGCCCTGGGGAGGGGCGACTGGACCAAAAGAAATTTGGTTAAAAATTGGGGCCAAGGACATGTCAAGCCCATTATGACATCTAATGTTCCAGCAACTGAGAGGACTTACTAGAGGAAAGGACTCATGCTTAGGGTCACAATGCGTGTGTATGCCCTCGTCGCACTCAAGAATGGGCGGGGCCTCAGGGTGAATGCTGGTTTCTCCTACACTGAACGTTGAACAATGTGCCAACCACAAGGGTTCTTGTCATGGGTAAGGAGGAGTTCTGATTTCTGCATCACACTCACCCCTGGGCAGTGATTGGAGATAAGGTCTCGTTTCTTAAGCCTGAAAACTGAGGTAGGGAAGAGATGATGACCTAAGGCCATGGCGGGTTTTATGTGTTCAGTGTGCGGTCAGCTTTCTGGGTGTTGGTCAGGAGGTCCGGGCTCAGGTTGTGTTCGACAGTGCATTAGTGCCCAGGTTAGACTATATAATTTGGGTAAAGTCGAGTGCTGTGTAGGTTTACCCTCATTTAAGGTGCCTGGGCAGCTCATGAGGCAATAATTTTTTTTCTAGAGGGCAGGCCGAGTGCTGCATTGTGGGTCCGGAATTGCCAAACTTGAGGGCTTCGGGGCCAGGAGTGTGAGGACGGAAGTCTGAGAAGACAAGCTAGACTTGGGTTACAGGGCGAGGTCACGGCAGGTACCCCCTGAAGATCTGAACCAATATCTCATGTATCTGAAGTCAGGGCGAGGATCAGACGTTGGCTCAGGTTGGAGTTTCAGAGCATGACGGCCGCTTCATGAAGGGATCGGAATCTCGAGGCCATTGAGGTTTTCCCACGTTGGGAGTTGTGGGATGCCCCCTTCATGGATTCCTTCTGCGGGACAATTGAGACCTGTTGGACAGCTCCAGGACATCCCATATGGAATGACTCCAGAGCACCGTTCGCGGATGGATGCCTGAAAAGCCCGCCTCGCATTCCAATTGTCTCCTAGCAACAAGACAGTTTAGATCTGATGGCTCTGCTGGAGCAACCGGGGTGGCTGAGTTGAAATGGACTTTCCTGAGGATGGGTCCTAATGTGTTTTTGTGTCCATGTGGGCCTTGGAATGGGGCGGTGGCACTGGGACCCTGAAGTACTCTCCTAAGCTTTGGACATGGCTCCCATGCACAGGTTTCCTTCTGGAGATGAGATGAGTTCTGATGGGTGCCTCAGGAAAACCCCAATGCTCGTATTGGAATCAGGCTTTTGAGGACACATGCCTGTAACCCAAAGCAATGGATCCTATTATGGCCTAGGTTCCTGTCTGGTTCAATCTTCTTCTCTGGGGACATCCATCTATGGTATGAGTGGAGGTCGATTATCAGCTGGTGTCAGACAGCCCTTGTTTGTTCCGGGCGACCTACACTATTGGGATGGCCTCAGGGACTTTGGAGGTTTCTCCTAATTTGTACTATTTTGGACCATGGAATGGGCAGAATTCCCATGGATTGGTAGGCACAGTCCTAATGTGTGGCTCCAGGGGCCCAGCCTGCAGGGTGGTTGGCCCAATACTTTGAGGACAGAAGTCTGAAAACACAAACTCAGCTTAGATTTGGGGACGTAGGTATGGCAGGCCTGATCTACAAACCATGAGAAGAACTCTTCAGGATATGAAGAAAGTGCTAGTCTGAGGCGCTTGCTCAGGCTTTTGTCTCTGGATTTTGTATCAGCGATGGCCGTGGAATGTCGGAGAGGCCTCATGGGCCATGGACGAATCTTCCTCTCTGAGGATTTGGCCCGATTCCCAATTGCTTTTCGTCAATCTGTGGGATGGGAGGACTCATTTCAGTTTAGTTACCTCAGGTGTCCCACCAAAAGAGGAATTCCAAAGCCAAGCCGTGGGGAAGACTGAAGGGTCAACCCGAACTATGGTTAAAAATTGGGGCCTATGGGCATGGCAATCCCAATATGCTATCTCTTCATCCAGCCACTGAGCGGCCTTACTTGAGGACTAGGCTCAGCCTGAGCGTCACAATGTGTGTTTGTTACCAATGTGGCCTGTGAGCATTGGCTTGGCCTCATGGGCCACACTGGTTTCAACGACACTGAACGTTGGACAACATGCCAACCACAAGGTTTCTTGCCATGGTGAAGGAGTTCTGATTTTTGCATCACCTTCAACCCTGGGCAGTGATTGGAGATAAGGTCTAGGTTCTGAAACCTGAAAACCGAGTTTGGGAAGAGATGACGACCTAAGGCCATGGCGGCTCGATGTGCTCAGTGTGCGGCCAGCTCTCTGGGGGGGTCCAGGGGGTCCAGGCTCAGGCTGTGTCAGAAAGGGCATTAGTGCCCTGGTGAGCCTATGTATTTGGGGTACAGCCATGGTCGGTGCAGTTTGATCCTCATTTGGGGTTACTGGGTAGCCCCAGAGGACAATGTTTTTCTTCTGGAGGGCTGGCAGAGTGCTGAATTGTAGTTCTGGATTGCCAAACTGGAGGGCTTGTGGGCCAGTAGTCTGACGACAAAAGTCTGAGAACACAAGCTAGGCTTAGGTTTCTGAGTGAGGCCATGGCAGGCACAATCTACAGACCTGAATCGAGATCTCGTGCATCTGAAGTCAGGGCGGATTAGACGATCGCTCAGGTTGGAGTTTCTGTCCCTGATGGCCCCTTCATGAATGGGGGGGTCATCACGAGGCCATGGGTGTTTTCCCAAGATGGGAGTTGTGAGAAGCTCCAAACTGCAGAGAGTCTTCTGCAGGACAATTGAGACCTGTTGTTTGGCTCCAGGCCAATGATTCTGAGCAGGGTTCTAAGGATGGATGGCTGGGTAGCCCACCTTGCATTCCAATTGTCTCCTAGCAACAAGACAGGTTAGATCTCCTGGATCTGTGGGGAGCAACCGAGGACGCTGAGTTGAAATGGACACCCCTGAGGATGGGTCCTAACGTGCTTTTGTGTCTATGGAGACCTTGGAATGAAGCGGTGGCACTGGGGCCCTAAAGGGTTCTCCTAAACAAAGGCTTTGACACAGCTCCAACGTGCAAGTTTCCCATGTGTAGATGAGATGTTTTCTGATGGGTGAGTTAAGAAACAGCTATATGCTGCTTTTGAAATCCAGACGTCTGTGGAGAGATGCCTGGAAACCAAAGCAATGGATCTGATTAGTGCCTAGGGGCCTGTTCTTTCCTTTTTACCTCTGGGGACCTCTGTCTATGGGTCTGAGTGCAGGTAGGTGCTCAGTTGGGCTCAGATTGCCCCTGTTTTTCCTGGGAAGCCACCACTATTGAGATGGATCAGGGACTTTGGAGGTTTATCCTATGAGAAGGGTTGTGGCCATTGGAATGGGCACACACAATTCCCTTGGTGAGGGCAAGTACAGTCCTCAGGTTTGGCTCCAGGGGCCTGAGCCTGTAGGTTGTGTAGGCCAGGGCTGTTTGGACACACAAACTCGGCTTATATTTCGGGTCATAGGTATGGCAGGACAGATCTACAGACCATGAGGAGAACTCTTCAGGATTTGAAGGAAGGGAGAGTGTGAGGCTCTTCTCAAGTTTTTGTCTCTGGATATCGTGTCACTCATGGTCGTGGAATTTCTGGGTGTCTTCATGGGAAATGGACGAGTCTTACTCTCTGGTGGTTTGGCCCCGTCCAAAGAGTTTGGGGTCATTTTGTGGGCTGGAAGAAGTCCGTTTTTTAGTTGTTGTTGTTGTTGTTGTTTTCTTTTTTAACCTCAGATGTCCCGCCAAATGATGGATTCCAGAGTAGAGCCCTGGGAGGGTAGCGCCTGGACAATCAGAAATCTGGTTAAAAATTGGGGCCTAGGGACATGTCAAGCCCCTTATGACATCTAATGGTTCAGCCACTGAGAGGACTTACTAGAGGACAGGACTCATGCTGAGGGTCACAATGCGTGTGTATGCCCTCATCGCACTCAAGAATGGGCGGGGCCTCAGGGTGAATGCTGGTTTCTCCTACACTGAACGTGCCAACCACAATGATTGTTGCCATGGGTAAGGAGGAGTTCTGATTTCTGCATCACACTCACCCATGGGCAGTGATTGGAGATAAGGTCTCGTTCTGAAGCCTGAAAACTAAGGTAGGGAAGAGATGATGACCTAAGGCCATGGCGGGTTTTATGTGTTCAGTGTGCGGTCAGCTTTCTGGGTGTTGGTCAGGAGGTCCGGGCTCAGGTTGTGTTCGACAGTGCATTAGTGCCCAGGTTAGACTACATAATTTGGGTAAAGTCGAGTGCTGTGTAGGTTTACCCTCATTTAAGGTGCCTGGGCAGCTCATGAGGCAATAATTTTTTTTCTAGAGGGCAGGCCGAGTGCTGCATTGTGGGTCCGGAATTGCCAAACTTGAGGGCTTCGGGGCCAGGAGTGTGAGGACGGAAGTCTGAGAAGACAAGCTAGACTTGGGTTTCAGGGCGAGGGCACGGCAGGTACCCCCTGAAGATCTGAACCAATATCTCATGTATGTGAAGTCAGGGCGAGGATCAGACGTTGGCTCAGGTTGGAGTTTCTGAGCATGACGGCCGCTTCATGAAGGGATCGGAATCTCGAGGCCATTGAGGTTTTCCCACGTTGGGAGTTGTGGGATGCCCCCTTCATGGATTCCTTCTGCGGGACAATTGAGACCTGTTGGACAGCTCCAGGACATCCCATATGGAATGACTCCAGAGCACCGTTCGCGGATTGATGCCTGGGGAGCCCGCCTCGCATTCCAATTGTCTCCTAGCAACAAGACAGTTTAGATCTGATGGCTCTGCCGGAGCAACCGGGGTGGCTGAGTTGAAATGGACTTTCCTGAGGATGGGTCCTAATGTGTTTTTGTGTCCATGAGGGCCTTGGAATGGGGCGGTGGCACCGGGACCCTGAAGTACTCTCCTAAGCTTTGGACATGGCTCCCATGCACAGGTTTCCTTGTGGAGACGAGATGAGTTCTGATGGGTGCCTCAGGAAAACACCTATGCTCGTATTGGAATCAGGCTTTTGAGGACACATGCCTGTAACCCAAAGCAATGGATCCTATTATGGCCTAGGGTCCTGTCTGGTTCAATCTTCTTCTCTGGGGACATCCATCTATGGTATGAGTGGAGGTCGATTATCAGCTGTTGTTAGACCGGCCTTGTTTCTTCCGGGCGACCTACACTATTGGGATGGCCTCAGGGACTTTGGAGGTTTCTCCTAATTTGTACGATATTGGACCATGGAATGGGCAGAATTCCCATGGATTGGTAGGCACAGTCCTAATGTGTGGCTCCAGGGGCCCAGCCTGGAGGGTGTGTGGCCCAAGAGTTTGAGGACAGAAGTCTGAAAACACAAACTCAGCTTAGGTTTGGGGACGTAGGTATGGCAGGCCCGATCTACAAACCATGAGAACTCTTCAGGATATGAAGAAAGTGTGAGTCTGAGGCGCTTGCTCAGGTTTTGTCTCTGGATTTTGTATCAGCGATGGCCGTGGAATGTCGGGGAGGCCTCATGGGGCATGGACGAATCTTCCTCTCTGAGGATTTGGCCCGATTCCCAATTGCTTTTCGTCAATCTGTGGGATGGGAGGACTCATTTCAGTTTTGTTACCTCAGGTGTCCCACCAAAAGAGGAATTCCAAAGCCAAGCCGTGGCGAAGACTGAAGGGTCAACCCGAACTATGGTTAAAAATTGGGGCCTAGGGGCATGGCAAGCCCAATATGCTATCTCTTCATCCAGCCACTGAGCGGCCTTACTTGAGGACTGGGCTCAGCCTGAGCGTCACAATGTGTGTTTGTGACCAATGTGTCCCGCGAGCATGGGCGTGGCCTCATGGGCCACACTGGTTTCAACGACACTGAACGTTGGACAACATGCCAACCACAAGGTTTCTTGCCATGGGGAAGGAGTTCTGATTTCTGCATCACCTTCAACCCTGGGCAGTGATTGGAGATAAGGTCTAGGTTCAGAAACCTGAAAACCGAGGTTGGGAAGAGATGACGACCTAAGGCCATGGCGGCTCGATGTGCTCAGTGTGCGGCCAGCTGTCTGGGAGGGTCCAGGGGGTCCAGGCTCAGGCTGTGTCAGAAAGGGCTAGTGCCCTGGTCAGCCTATGTATTTGGGGTACAGCCATGGTCGGTGCAGGTTGATCCTCATTTGGGGTTACTGGGTAGCCCCAGAGGACAATGTTTTTCTTCTGGAGGGCCGGCAGAGTGCTGCATTGTAGTTCTGGATTGCCAAACTGGAGGGCTTGTGGGCCAGTAGTCTGACGACAAATGTCTGAGAACACAAGCTAGGCTTAGGTTTCAGGGTGAGGCCATGGCAGGCACAATCTACAGAACTGAATCGAGATCTCGTGCATCTGAAGTCAGGGCGAGGATCAGACGATCGCTCAGGTTGGAGTTTCTGTCCCTGATGGCCCCTTCATGAATGGGGGGGGGGCATCACGAGGCCATGGGTGTTTTCCCACGATGGGAGTTGTAAGACGCTCCAAACTGCAGAGTGTCTTCTGCGGGAAAATTGAGACCAGTTGTTTGGCTCCAGGCCAATGATTCTGAGCAGGGTTCTAAGGATGGATGGCTGGGTAGCCCACCTCGCATTCCAATTGTCTCCTAGCAACAAGACAGGTTAGATCTCCTGGATCTGTGGGGAGCAACCGAGGACACTGAGTTGAAATGGACAACCCTGGGGATGGGTCCTAACGTGCTTTTGTGTCTATGGAGACCTTGGAATGAAGCGGTGGCACTGGGGCCCAAAAGGGTTCTCCTAAACAGAGGCTTTGACACAGCTCCAACGTGCAAGTTTCCCATGTGTAGATGAGATATTTTCTGATGGGTGAGTCAAGAAACAGCTATATGCTGATTTTGAAATCCAGGCCTCTGAGGAGAGATGCCTGGAAACCAAAGCAATGGATCTGATTAGTGCCTAGGGGCCTGTTCTTTCCTTTTTACCTCTGGGGACATCTGTCTATGGGTCTGAGTGCAGGTAGTTGCTCAGTTGGGCTCAGATTGCCCCTGTTTTTCCTGGGAAGCCACCACTATTGAGATGGATCAGGGACTTTGGAGGTTTATCCTATGAGAAGGGTTGTGGCCATTGGAATGGGCACACAAAATTCCCTTGGAGAGGGCAAGTACAGTCCTCATATTTGGCTCCAGGGGCCTGAGCCTGTAGGTTGTGTAGGCCAGGGCTGTTTGGACAGTTGTCTGAAAACAAAAACTCGGCTTATGTTTCGGGTCATAGGTATGGCAGGACTGATCTACAGACCATGAGGAGAACTCTTCGGGGTTTGAAAGAAGGGCGAGTGTGAGGCTCTGCTCAAGTTTTTGTCCTGGTTATCGTGTCACTCATGGTCGTTGAATTTCTGTGTGACTTCATGGGAAATGGACGAGTCTGAATCTCTGGTGGTTTGGCCACGTCCAAAGAGTTTGCGTTCATTCTGTGGGCTGGAAGAAGTCCGTTTTTTTTTGTTGTTGTTGTTGTTGTTGTTGTTTTCTTTTTTAACCTCAGGTGTCCCACGAAATGATGGATTCCAGAGTAGAGACTCTTGGAGGGGCGACTGGACAATCAGAAATCTGGTAAAAAATTGGGGCCTAGGGACATGTCAAGCCCCTTATGACATCTAATGGTCCAGCCACTTAGAGGACTTACTAGAGGACAGGACTCATGCTGAGGGTCACAATGCGTGTGTATGCCCTCGTCGCACTCAAGAATGGGCGGGGCCTCAGGGTGAATGCTGGTTTCTACTACACTGAACGTTGGACAACGTGCCAACCACAAGGGTTCTTGCCATGGGTAAGGAGGAGTTCTGATTTCTGCATCACACTCATCCATGGGCAGTGATTGGAGATAAGGTCTCGGTTCTGAAGCCTGAAAACTGAGGTAGGGAAGAGATGATGACCTAAGGCCATGGCGGGTTTTATGTGCTCAGTGTGCGGTCAGCTTTCTGGGTGTTGGTCAGGAGGTCCGGGCTCAGGTTGTGTTCGACAGTGCATTAGTGCCCAGGTTAGACTATATAATTTGGGTAAAGTCGAGTGCTGTGTAGGTTTACCCTCATTTAAGGTGCCTGGGCAGCTCATGAGGCAATAGTTTTTTTTCTAGAGGGCAGGCAGAGTGCTGCATTGTGGGTCCGGAATTGCCAAACTTGAGGGCTTCGGGGCCAGGAGTGTGAGGACGGAAGTCTGAGAAGACAAGCTAGTCTTGGGTTTCAGGGCGAGGGCACGGCAGGTACCCCCTGCAGATCTGAACCAATATCTCATGCATCTGAAGTCAGGGCGAGGATCAGACGTTGGCTCAGGTTGGAGTTTCTGAGCATGACGGCCGCTTCATGAAGGAGCGGAATCTCGAGGCCATTGAGGTTTTCCCACGTTGGGAGTTGTGGGATGCCCCCTTCAAGGATTCCTTCTTTGGGACAATTGAGACCTGTTGGACAGCTCCAGGACATCCCATATGGAATGACTCCAGAGCACCGTTCGCGGATGGATGCCTGGGAAGCCCGCCTCGCATTCCAATTGTCTCCTAGCAACAAGACAGTTTAGATCTGATGGCTCTGCCGGAGGAACCGGGGTGGCTGAGTTGAAATGGACTTTCCTGAGGATGGGTCCTAATGTGTTTTTGTGTCCATGAGGGCCTTGGAATGGGGCGGTGGCACCGGGACCCTGAAGTACTCTCCTAAGATTTGGACATGGTCCCATGCATAGGTTTCCTTGTGGAGACGAGATGAGTTCTGATGGGTGCCTCAGGAAAACGCCTATGCTCGTATTGGAATCAGGCTTTTGAGGACACCTGCCTGTAACCCAAAGCAATGGATCCTATTATGGCCTAGGGTCCTGTCTGGTTCAATCTTCTTCTCTAGGGACATCCATCTATGGTATGAGTGGAGGTCGATTATCAGCTGGTGTCAGACAGCCCTTGTTTGTTCCGGGCGACCTACACTATTGGGATGGCCTCAGGGACTTTGGAGGTTTCTACTAATTTGTACGATTTTGGACCCTGGAATGGGCAGAATTCCCATGGATTTGTAGGCACAGTCCTAATGTGTGGCTCCAGGGGTCCAGCCCGGAGGGTGTGGGTCCCAGGAATTTGAGGACAGAAGTCTGAAAACACAAACTCAGCTTAGGTATGGGGACGTAGGTATGGCAGGCCTGATCTACAAACCATGAGAAGAACTCTTCAGGATATGAAGAAAGTGCGAGTCTGAGGCGCTTGCTCAGGCTTTTGTCTCTGGATTTTCTATCAGCAATGGTCGTGGAATGTCGGGGAGGCCTCATGGGCCATGGACGAATCTTCCTCTCTGAGGATTTGGCCCGATTCCCAATTGCTTTTCGTCAATCTGTGGGATGGGAGGACTTATTTCAGTTTTGTTACCTCAGGTGTCCCACTAAAAGAGGAATTCCAAAGCCAAGCCGTGGGGAAGACTGAAGGGTCAACCCGAACTATGGTTAAAAATTGGGGCCTAGGGGCATGGCAAGCCCAATATGCTATCTCTTCATCCAGCCACTGAGTGTCCTTACTTGAGGACTGGACTCAGCCTGAGCGTCACAATGTGTGTTTGTGACCAATGTGGACCGCGAGCATAGGCGGGGCCTCATGGGCCACACTGGTTTCAACTACACTGAACGTTGGACAACATGCCAACCACAAGGTTTGTTGCCATGGGGAAGGAGTTCTGATTTCTGCATCACCTTCAACCCTGGGCAGTGATTGGATATAAGGTCTAGGTTCTGAAACCTGAAAACCGAGGTTGGGAAGAGATGACGACCTAAGGCCATGGCGGCTCGATGTGCTCAGTGTGCGGCCAGCTGTCTGGGAGGGTCCACGGGGTCCAGGCTCAGGCTGTGTCAGAAAGGGCATTAGTGCCCTGGTCAGCCTAAGTATTTGGGGTACAGCCAAGGTCGGTGTAGGTTGATCCTCATTTGGGGTTACTGGGTAGCCCCAGAGGACAATGTTTTTCTTCTGGAGGGCCGGCAGAGTGCTGCATTGTAGTTCTGGATTGCCAAACTGGAGGGCTTGTGGGCTAGTAGTCTGACGACAAAAGTCTGAGAACACAAGCTAGGCTTAGGTTTCTGGGTGAGGCCATGGCAGGCACAATCTACAGACCTGAATCGAGATCTCGTGCATCTGAAGTCAGGGCGAGGATCAGACGATCGCTCAGGTTGGAGTTTCTGTCCCTGATGGCCCCTTCATGAATGGCGGGGGGCTTCACGAGGCCATGGGTGTTTTCCCACGATGGGAGTTGTGAGAAGCTCCAAACTGCAGACAGTCTTCTGCAGGACAATTGAGACCTGTTGTTTGGCTCCAGGCCAATGATTCTGAGCAGGGTTCTAAGGATGGATGGCTGGGTAGCCCACCTCGCATTCCAATTGTCTCCTAGCAACAAGACAGGTTAGATCACCTGGATCTGTGGGGAGCAACCGAGGACGCTGAGTTGAAATGGACACCCCTGGGAATGGGTCCTAACGTGCTTTTGTGTCTATGGATACCTTGGAATGAAGCGGTGGCACTGGGGCCCAAAAGGGTTCTCCTAAACAAAGGCTTGACACAGCTCCAACGTGCCAGTTTCCCATGTGTAGATGAGATGTTTTCTGATGGGTGAGTCAAGAAACAGCTATATGCTGATTTTGAAATCCAGGCCTCTGAGGAGAGATGTCTGGAAACCAAAGCAATGGATCTGATTAGTGCCTAGGGGCCTGTTCTTTCCTTTTTACCTCTGGGGACATCTGTCTATGTGTCTGAGTGCAGGTAGGTGCTCAGTTGGGCTCAGATTGCCCCTGTTTTTCCTGGGAAGCCACCACTATTGAGATGGATCAGGGACTTTGGAGGTTTATCCTATGAGAAGTGTTGTGGCCATTGGAATGGGCACACACAATTCCCTTGGAGAGGGCAAGTAAGTCCTCAGGTTTGGCTCCAGGGGCCTGAGCCTGTAGGTTGTGTAGGCCAGGGCTGTTTGGACAGTTGTCTGAAAACAAAAACTCGGCTTATGTTTCGGGTCATAGGTATGGCAGGACTGATCTACAGACCATGAGGAGAACTCTTCGGGATTTGAAAGAAGGGCGAGTGTGAGGCTCTGCTCAAGTTTTTGTCCTGGTTATCGTGTCACTCATGGTCGTTGAATTTCTGGGTGACTTCATGGGAAATGGACGAGTCTTAATCTCTGGTTGTTTGGCCACGTCCAAAGAGTTTGCGTTCATTCTGTGGGCTGGAAGAAGTCCGTTTTTTTTGTTGTTGTTGTTGTTGTTTTTTTCTTTTTTAACCTCAGGTGTCCCACGAAATGATGGATTCCAGAGTAGAGACTCTTGGAGGGGCGACTGGACAATCAGAAATCTGGTAAAAAATTGGGGCCTAGGGACATGTCAAGCCCCTTATGACATCTAATGGTCCAGCCACTTAGAGGACTTACTAGAGGACAGGACTCATGCTGAGGGTCACAATGCGTGTGTATGCCCTCGTCGCACTCAAGAATGGACGGGGCCTCAGGGTGAATGCTGGTTTCTCCTACACTGAACGTTGGACAACGTGCCAACCACAAGGGTTCTTGCCATGGGTAAGGAGGAGTTCTGATTTCTACATCACACTCACCCATGGGCAGTGATTGGAGATAAGGTCTCGGTTCTGAAGCCTGAAAACTGAGGTAGGGAAGAGATGATGACCTAAGGCCATGGCGGGTTTTATGTGCTCAGTGTGCGGTCAGCTTTCTGGGTGTTGGTCAGGAGGTCCGGGCTCAGGTTGTGTTCGACAGTGCATTAGTGCCCAGGTTAGACTATATAATTTGGGTAAAGTCGAGTGCTGTGTAGGTTTACCCTCATTTAAGGTGCCTGGGCAGCTCATGAGGCAATAGTTTTTTTTCTAGAGGGCAGGCAGAGTGCTGCATTGTGGGTCCGGAATTGCCAAACTTGAGGGCTTCGGGACCAGGAGTGTGAGGACGGAAGTCTGAGAAGAAAAGCTAGTCTTGGTATTCAGGGCGAGGGCACGGCAGGTACCCCCTGCAGATCTGAACCAATATCTCATGCATCTGAAGTCAGGGCGAGGATCAGACATTGGCTCAGGTTGGAGTTTCTGAGCATGACGGCCGCTTCATGAAGGGAGCGGAATCTCGAGGCCATTGAGGTTTTCCCACGTTGGGAGTTGTGGGATGCCCCCTTCAAGGATTCCTTCTGCGGGACAATTGAGACCTGTTGGACAGCTCCAGGACATCCCATATGGAATGACTCCAGAGCACCGTTCGCGGATGGATGCCTGGGAAGCCCGCCTCGCATTCCAATTGTCTCCTAGCAACAAGACAGTTTAGATCTGATGGCTCTGCCAGAGCAACCGGGGTGGCTGAGTTGAAATGGACTTTCCTGAGGATGGGTCCTAATGTGTTTTTGTGTCCATGAGGGCCTTGGAATGGGGCGGTGGCATCGGGACCCTGAAGTACTCTCCTAAGCTTTGGACATGGCTCCCATGCACAGGTTTCCTTGTGGAGACGAGATGAGTTCTGATGGGTGCCTCAGGAAAACCCCTATGCTCGTATTGGAATCAGGCTTTTGAGGACACATGCCTGTAACCCAAAGCAATGGATCCTATTATGGTCTAGGGTCCTGTCTGGTTCAATCTTCTTCTCTGGGGACAGCCATCTATGGTATGAGTGGAGGTCGATTATCAGCTGGTGTCAGACAGCCCTTGTTTGTTCCGGGCGACCCACACTATTGGGATAGCCTCAGGGACTTTGGAGGTTTCTCCTAATTTGTACGATTCTGGACCATGGAATGGGCAGAATTCCCATGGATTGGAAGGCACAGTCCTAATGTGTGGCTCCAGGGGCCCAGCCTGGAGGGTGTGTGGCCCAAGACGTTGAGGGCAGAAGTATGAAAACACAAACTCAGCTTATGTTTGGGGACGTAGGTATGGCAGGCCCGATCTACAAACCATGAGAAGAACTCTTCAGGATATGAAGAAAGTGCGAGTCTGAGGCGCTTGCTCAGACTTTTGTCTCTGGATTTTGTATCAGCGATGGCCGTGGAATGTCGGGGAGGCCTCATGGGCCATGGACGAATCTTCCTCTCTGAGGATTTGGCCCAATTCCCAATTGCTTTTCGTCAATCTGTGGGATGGGAGGACTCATTTCAGTTTTGTTACGTCAGGTGTCCCACCAAAAGAGGAATTCCAAAGCCAAGCCGTGGGGAAGACTGAAGGGACAACCCGAACTATGGTTAAAAATTGGGGCCTAGGGGCATGGCAAGTCCAATATGCTATCTCTTCATCCAGCCACTGAGTGGCCTTACTTGAGGACTGGGATCAGCCTGAGCGTCACAATGTGTGTTTCTGACCAATGTGGCCCGCCAGCATGGGCGGGGCCTCATGGGCCACACTGGTTTCAACTACACTGAACGTTGGACAACATGCCAACCACAAGGTTTCTTGCCATGGGGAAGGAGTTCTGATTTCTGCATCACCTTCAACCCTGGGCAGTGATTGGAGATAAGGTCTAGGTTCTGAAACCTGAAAACCGAGGTTGGGAAGAGATGACGATTTAAGGCCATGGCGGCTCGATGTGCTCAGTGTGCGGCCAGCTGTCTGGGAGGGTCCAGGGGTTCCAGGCTCAGGCTGTGTCAGAAAGGGCATTAGTGCCCTGGTCAGCCCTATGTATTTGGGGTACAGCCAATGTCGGTGCAGGTTGATCCTCATTTCGGGTTACTGGGTAGCCCCCGAGGACAATGTTTTTCTTCTGGAGGGCCGGCAGAGTGCTGCATTGTAGTTCTGGATTGCCAAACTGGAGGGCTTGTGGGCCAGTAGTCTGACGACAAAAGTCTGAGAACACAAGCTAGGCTTAGGTTTCTGGGTGAGGCCATGGCAGGCACAATCTACAGACCTGAATCGAGGTCTCGTGCATCTGAAGTCAGGGCGAGGATCAGACGATCGCTCAGTTTGGATTTTCTGTCCCTGATGTCCCCTTCATGAATGGCGGGGGGCTTCACGAGGCCATGGGTGTTTTCCCACGATGGGAGTTGTGAGAAGCTCCAAACTGCAGACAGTCTTCTGCAGGACAATTGAAACCTGTTGTTTGGCTCCAGGCCAATGATTCTGAGCAGGGTTCTAAGGATGGATGGCTGGGTAGCCCACCTCGCATTCCAATTGTCTCCTAGCAACAAGACAGGTTAGATCACCTGGATCTGTGGGGAGCAACCGAGGATGCTGAGTTGAAATGGACACCCCTGGGAATGGGTCCTAACGTGCTTTTGTGTCTATGGATACCTTGGAATGATGCGGTGGCACTGGGGCCCAAAAGGGTTCTCCTAAACAAAGGGTTTGACACAGCTCCAACGTGCCGGTTTCCCATGTGTAGATGAGATGTTTTCTGATGGGTGAGTCAAGAAACAGCTATATGCTGCTTTTGAAATCCAGGCCTCTGAGGAGAGATGTCTGGAAACCAAAGCAATGGATCTGATTAGTGCCTAGGGGCCTGTTCTTTCCTTTTTACCTCTGGGGACATCTGTCTATGTGTCTGAGTGCAGGTAGGTGCTCAGTTGGGCTCAGATTGCCCCTGTTTTTCCTGGGAAGCCACCACTATTGAGATGGATCAGGGACTTTGGAGGTTTATCCTATGAGAAGGGTTGTGGCCATTGGAATGGGCACACACAATTCCCTTGGAGAGGGCAAGTACAGTCCTCAGGTTTGGCTCCAGGGGCCTGAGCCTGTAGGTTGTGTAGGCCAGGGCTGTTTGGACAGTTGTCTGAAAACAAAAACTCGGCTTATGTTTCGGGTCATAGGTATGGCAGGACTGATCTACAGACCATGAGGAGAACTCTTCGGGATTTGAAAGAAGGGCGAGTGTGAGGCTCTGCTCAAGTTTTTGTCCTGGTTATCGTGTCACTCATGGTCGTTGAATTTCTGGGTGACTTCATGGGAAATGGACGAGTCTGAATCTCTGGTGGTTTGGCCACGTCCAAAGAGTTTGCGTTCATTCTGTGGGCTGGAAGAAGTCCGTTTTGTTTTGTTGTTGTTGTTGTTGATGTTTTCTTTTTTAACCTCAGGTGTCCCACGAAATGATGGATTCCAGAGTAGAGACTCTTGGAGGGGCGACTGGACAATCAGAAATCTGGTAAAAAATTGGGGCCTAGGGACATGTCAAGCCCCTTATGACATCTAATGGTCCAGCCACTTAGAGGACTTACTAGAGGACAGGACTCATGCTGAGGGTCACAATGCGTGTGTATGCCCTCGTCGCACTCAAGAATGGGCGGGGCCTCAGGGTGAATGCTGGTTTCTCCTACACTGAACGTTGGACAACGTGCCAACCACAAGGGTTCTTGCCATGGGTAAGGAGGAGTTCTGATTTCTACATCACACTCACCCATGGGCAGTGATTGGAGATAAGGTCTCGGTTCTGAAGCCTGAAAACTGAGGTAGGGAAGAGATGATGACCTAAGGCCATGGCGGGTTTTATGTGCTCAGTGTGCGGTCAGCTTTCTGGGTGTTGGTCAGTAGGTCCGGGCTCATGTTGTGTTCGACAGTGCATTAGTGCCCAGGTTAGACTATATAATTTGGGTAAAGTCGAGTGCTGTGTAGGTTTACCCTCATTTAAGGTGCCTGGGCAGCTCATGAGGCAATAGTTTTTTTTCTAGAGGGCAGGCAGAGTGCTGCATTGTGGGTCCGGAATTGCCAAACTTGAGGGCTTCGGGACCAGGAGTGTGAGGACGGAAGTCTGAGAAGAAAAGCTAGTCTTGGTATTCAGGGCGAGGGCACGGCAGGTACCCCCTGCAGATCTGAACCAATATCTCATGCATCTGAAGTCAGGGCGAGGATCAGACATTGGCTCAGGTTGGAGTTTCTGAGCATGACGGCCGCTTCATGAAGGGAGCGGAATCTCGAGGCCATGGAGGTTTTCCGACGTTGGGAGTTGTGGGATGCCCCCTTCAAGGATTCCTTCTGCGGGACAATTGAGACCTGTTGGACAGCTCCAGGACATCCCATATGGAATGACTCCAGAGCACCGTTCGCGGATGGATGCCTGGGAAGCCCGCCTCGCATTCCAATTGTCTCCTAGCAACAAGACAGTTTAGATCTGATGGCTCTGCCAGAGCAACCGGGGTGGCTGAGTTGAAATGGACTTTCCTGAGGATGGGTCCTAATGTGTTTTTGTGTCCATGAGGGCCTTGGAATGGGGCGGTGGCATCGGGACCCTGAAGTACTCTCCTAAGCTTTGGACATGGCTCCCATGCACAGGTTTCCTTGTGGAGACGAGATGAGTTCTGATGGGTGCCTCAGGAAAACCCCTATGCTCGTATTGGAATCAGGCTTTTGAGGACACATGCCTGTAACCCAAAGCAATGGATCCTATTATGGCCTAGGGTCCTGTCTGGTTCAATCTTCTTCTCTGGGGACAGCCATCTATGGTATGAGTGGAGGTCGATTATCAGCTGGTGTCAGACAGCCCTTGTTTGTTCCGGGCGACCCACACTATTGGGATAGCCTCAGGGACTTTGGAGGTTTCTCCTAATTTGTACGATTCTGGACCATGGAATGGGCAGAATTCCCATGGATTGGAAGGCACAGTCCTAATGTGTGGCTCCAGGGGCCCAGCCTGGAGGGTGTGTGGCCCAAGACGTTAAGGGCAGAAGTATGAAAACACAAACTCAGCTTATGTTTGGGGACGTAGGTATGGCAGGCCCGATCTACAAACCATGAGAAGAACTCTTCAGGATATGAAGAAAGTGCGAGTCTGAGGCGCTTGCTCAGACTTTTGTCTCTGGATTTTGTATCAGCGATGGCCGTGGAATGTCGGGGAGGCCTCATGGGCCATGGACGAATCTTCCTCTCTGAGGATTTGGCCCAATTCCCAATTGCTTTTCGTCAATCTGTGGGATGGGAGGACTCATTTCAGTTTTGTTACGTCAGGTGTCCCACCAAAAGAGGAATTCCAAAGCCAAGCCGTGGGGAAGACTGAAGGGACAACCCGAACTATGGTTAAAAATTGGGGCCTAGGGGCATGGCAAGCCCAATATGCTATCTCTTCATCCAGCCACTGAGTGGCCTTACTTGAGGACTGGGCTCAGCCTGAGCATCACAATGTGTGTTTCTGACCAATGTGGCCCGCCAGCATGGGCGGGGCCTCATGGGCCACACTGGTTTCAACTACACTGAACGTTGGACAACATGCCAACCACAAGGTTTGTTGCCATGGGGAAGGAGTTCTGATTTCTGCATCACCTTCAACCTTGGGCAGTTATTGGAGATAAGGTCTAGGTTCTGAAACCTGAAAACCGAGGTTGGGAAGAGATGACGACCTAAGGCC
>NW_028133838.1:0-42565 GCF_964662115.1 Mustela nivalis | reverse complement strand
ATTCATCTTTTTTGACCTCATAGCTTCATGTATGTCTATACTTTTGAAAATACATGCATCATAGTTCCATTGTAAAATGTATGGGTTATAAAATGTGCTATGCTATCAAAATGGTAATAAGAACATACAAATGACCTGATGTAATGAACTGGACCAGATTGCCAGATATCACATTTCATACCAGAAAGATTCAGTGGTAAGTTTTAAAATGGCCAGCTACACTTCGACTGCATTATAACTCATTTAACTTCTTTCTTTGTGTACAGTATTATACATTAGTCAGTACTATAGTAAATAAGTACTTTGGACAGATGTAAATATGCTGTAATAAAAAATGTTTTTCTTCTTTCTTTTAGACCTTTTTACTTGTAAGACGAGCCCCAAATACCATGCCTCCCCCAAAATAATTTGCAATCCAAATTTATCTCTAAAAGAATTTATTGCACAGAAAAAAAATATATATATATACACTTACAGTAGACATGTTCAAGAATAGTTACACAACAGCAGGGCCCTAAAGGTAAGCAGTATAGTTGTTTGTTTTGTTTTCTTTTTTCTTTAAAAAGAAAGAGGTTATGTGAAATATTGGAATTTTATTTCGAGGCCTAGTATTTCAAGACAGTTAACTACACTTACGGTGTCAACAGCCTCTTGTTGGCAGTATGATTTTATTGGCTCCATGGAATAACAGCAAGAATTTACTATTGCTTCTTTCTTTATGACACACACAGAAAAAAAAAATTGACACATTTGCTCAAGACCAACCAGAATCATTTTAACCTATCAAAATGGATGGGAGGCCTTCACTGCCAAAGTCACTGCTGGGTTTTCACAATTCCTTGCAGACAATCTGCTACTCCCATTATGATAAAGGAGAGAAGAGTCATAATCAGGGAAGAAAGCTGGATTAATACTTGGAATTATCATTGAATTATTTAGCCTGCTGTAGGATTATTATTATTACTGTCATTTGATAATTTTCTCTCATTTTATTAAACACAACTGTGAGTAATTACCCTACCTAATATTTCTCTGTATTGGCTGACTAGCTAGCAAACATTCATGAAAATATCCATTAGCCACACGTATAAAATCCTGCATTATGATGCTGTTGAATCAGAACATACCACTACCTGATCCTGTAGCTCTTTGATGATTTGCAAATCAATTAATTCTATGTTTGTTGGATTTTTCCCCTACAATTAGAAAATTTATAATAGAGGCCATGAACATTATTAGTTTTACCATTTTAAACCAGCAATCACACTTTTTTTTTTACAACAAAAGCAGAAATATAAACACACACATTTGGATCAGGTTTCTGTTAGTCTGTCTGGACTTCAAAATCCTATTCGTCAAGATAATGCACACCAAAGTTCTGGAGTAAACAAGAAATTAGATGGCACCTGAACACTTGGTTAAATTTCTCCAAAGGACTATGCAACTTATTTCTTACATTATGACATTGTTTTACAAAGATCCACACTTTTATAATGTTAGTATTTTTAATAATCAATAAAGTCAATTAATCATGATTAAAAATCAAACTGAAAAATTTCTACTTTTTGCTTTTGCCCCCTCCATTTAGAACTTATTTATAGCCTGATAATTCAAAGGTCCCTATGTTTATGAAAATCTGGACAGAAATAGCTCTAATATCCCATTCAGAACTTGATATTAATCTAAGTCTTTTGGCTCCATTTATCCTGAGAGCAAAGTGTAGGACAAAGGATTTGAGTACTGTTAGTTTATCTGGGAGATTATCCAAGGTAGAAAAGAATGGGAAAGTGATACAGTGAAGAAGCAACTTTGTCAAAGAGGTACATTGTTGATATAATTGTTGTGGATAGAAAATGAAGGCTTGCTTTTACTGAAAGGTCCTGAGAAACTTCTTTAAGTTGTCCTCATGAAGACCTGAAAACTGACAATTTTATCTATGGTTCTTATTTCCACTTCACTGAGAGCTGTCCTCAGAGGACATTAACTCTCCTACAATTTTGGGTTGTGTTGGACACATTCTAAAATGAGAGATAGAGCATGAGATGCTATCAGTGTTAAGTAACTGCAATTTCCCGTGGAACTATCCACCACAGGTTTGGCTATAATCAGGTGTTGGGCCTTGATATCAGCGGGATTTTGGGCAGTATCATTTTAGGTTAATCATTACATATGAAATTTCCAAAAACTTCAACTGATGAAACTTTGATTATTAATCTATAAATATAACAATAAATCTACAGTATTCAAATTATTTTCATAGAAATACACAGACAAAGCATCAATTGATTAATATTTAAATGTTACAAAATACTGAACTGAAAGAATTTGGTCATATAAGAACGTGTAACAAGTAGAACGTAGGTTTAGGTTAGAACTCAGGATGCATTTGAGACTCAGTTAAGAAATTGAATGGAGGGACGCCTGGGTGGCTCAGAGGGTTAAGCCACTGTCTTCGGCTCAGGTCATGATCCCAGGGTCCTGGGACAGAGCCCCAAATCAGGCTCTCTGCTCAGCAGGGAGCCTGCTTCCTCCTCTCTCTCTCTGCCTGCCTCTCTGCCTGCTTGTCATCTCTCTCTGTCAAATAAATAAATAAAATCTTAAAAAAAAGAAATTGAATGGATGTCTGACTATCTTATAGGTTTGCTAAAAATCAGTGACTTTGTGTTCACGTGTGGCTATGCAGGAATTTTTAACTTTCTCTAAGAAGTTATTAGATTTGATTATATAATGGCAGTAAAGGATGGGGAAAAGCAAAGTACAAACCCCATAAAGACAAAGACACTGAGTATGAGAAAAGAGTAATAGATAAGAAGAATCAATGCATTTGAGGAAAATGGGAATTGAAATACACAGTGATTGTTCATTTTTTTAGATGCAGAAAACAAAACTAGCTTGCAAGAAGGAAATAACAGAAGTCCTGTTGTGATGTGAGACAGAATCCTGGAAAAGGCAGTAACGTGGAATAAAGGAGTAGGGAGAAAATATCAGGTAATTTGGATAGGAAGGAGTTAGGAGGTAATTGCTTGATAAATTTTATATGGCCCACTTAAATGCACAGATTTCTCTTCTTTAATTTATATGGAGAACAGGGTGTCCTTTCTCTTCCCTTTCAGAGCACCAGAGGTGTACTCTTTCAGACTGAAAACCTGAAAAGCTCAGGACTCAGTTGCTTAAGCACAGCTGAGAGAACATATTTCAATTAAGATTTACATTTTGCTGTATGTAGTAGACTGTCAAAAGTGGTTTTTTGGCCATATTTTTTCATTTAACAAAAGACTACAGAGAGTGTTTTCTGGTGTTGGTTTAGAGTGTCCATCCCTCTGAACAGATTTTTCTCTCAACGTCTGGGGCAAGAAATCAATTGTTACATATGTATTCACTAAAAAAGCAGCTGGAAGATGCTGAGCACTGTGGCCCATGAGATCAAGGCACCAGCACACACTTGTGAGTGGTGAGCTCCCAAGGCTGGAGGAAAATTCTAGAATAAAGTGCTCATTAGAGAGCCATACCTTTTCTCCTGTTTCCTTACCTCTCTGCAGTACCCTCTTGTATCCACAGCATTGGAAATGCTTTTAGCAACACACCACACTGAATCACCACCAATTATGTGATTCTCTTGGTGGAAAACCAAACACTGTGTAAAAACTGTGGTTTTCTAGTTCATGTTTCTGGATGGAAAATAATTCAGAATAAGCTGATAGGAGTAGCCAAGAGAGATTTAATCTTCTGTTTGGAAAAGGGCTTCTATATAAGTGAGTAGAGGAACCTTTAAGAATTATTCATGTTTAGGGGCACCTGGGTGGCTCAGCGGGTTAAGCTTCTGCCTTTAGCTCAGGTCATGATCTCAGGGTCCAGGGATCAAGCCCCACATCAGGTTCTCTGCTCAGCGGGGAACCTTTTTCCCCCTCCCTCTTTCTGCCTGTCTCTGCCTACTTGTGATCTCTGTCAAATAAATAAATAAAGATTTTTTTAAAAAATACTTATTCATGTTTACATATATGCACCAGAATGCTATGTCCCTTGTCAAATAGGCTTCAAATCAACAAAAATGATAATATTTTACTTAATAAGTTTTTTAATTCCTCTATTAACATTTTGGAATACATCATTTTAATGCACATCTGCAAATTTGTAATCACTTCATGTGAGACAGGGAATGCTTAAAAAGGCAACCAGGGGCACCGGGGTGGCTCAGTGGGTTAAGCCTCTGCCTTTGGCTCAGGTCATGATTTCAAAGTACTGGGATCGAGCCTTGCATCAGTCTCTCTGCTCAGCTGGGAGCCTGAATCTCTCTCTCTCTTTCTGCCTGCCTCTCTGCCTGCTTGTGATCTCTCTCTGCGTCATATAAATGAATACAATCTTTAAAAAAAAAAAAAGGCAACCAAAAAACATTTACAGTTTTGGACAGGAGTTTCCCTTACGTTTGGATAAGGATGCAAATTCAACTTCATAATAAATTACACTGCATCATAAAGATTAAATGCACTCAGGGATCGCGTTCTCTCCTCCCTCCACTCTATTGTACACACAGCTGCCCAACTAATCTTCCAAAAACACACATTTTCATGTGCTGCTTTTCAAAACTAGCTTCCTGGCTTCCTGTTGCCTGAAAAAATAGTCTCAAATGCTTTTGTCTGGCATTCAGGGCTCTCTAGGATGGGCACTCTGGCCAACACATCACTGCTCGTTTGTTCCACCACACACAAGTGGATCTCGGGCTAGTTATTCAGAGACCCACCTCCTCACGACCCAGTAAAGGTCTCGTGCATCTACTAAACTCACGGCTCACTCAGTGATGTTCTCAAAGGCCATTAGTGGGTGACATGCCACTGCTAGAGTCAGGAACCAGTGTGAAGTTGCCGCTGACTAAGTGCATGGACTGAAAGCGGGAACGTTGATTCTCCAGGAGAAAACTGAGGCATTGTTATGAGAAGGCAGATGGCAAAACTACCCAGGTCCCCTATGACTGCTTTAACACACTCTGGACAAAATTGAAGGAGACAAGTGAACGTATTAACTCCCACTTAGGCTGTAGAAGGCAAATGCGACCGAGGGAAGGCGTTATCTTCTTCTGGAACAAACCACTTAGCTTCAGCTACTTTTATAAATAGATCAGACCCTGTCCAGGAGCCCACTTAGCTGGGTTCATTTGTATACAATGTCCATACCCTCAGGAATATTAACACTTTATCTCAGATTGCATTAATTTAAATAAAACTTAACAAAAATGGTGTGAAATGAACAAAAACACCATATTCTGTGATGAATCAAATGAAATACATTTTCAGTTGCTGTTTTCCCCATTTAAAGATAAAATTTCTGATAACTGTCATTATTTGTGAAAAGACACAAGACCAACAGTTTGTGTGCATGTGTGTTTTGGTTTTCGGTTTCTGGTTTTTTTCTTCCCCTTAAGGCTATAGCCATATTGTCACTAATAAAGATCTCAAATTTGCCTGGAAGTTTTCATGGCAAATTGTCAGTCTGAGGGAAGTCACCAACCAGCCAAATGGCTTTATACATCATCAGTGCCTT
Organism: Mustela nivalis; assembly: GCF_964662115.1. Classification (NCBI taxonomy): domain Eukaryota; kingdom Metazoa; phylum Chordata; class Mammalia; order Carnivora; family Mustelidae; genus Mustela; species Mustela nivalis. Next base: position 37,030 of record NW_028133838.1, on the reverse strand, counting down.
TCTTCCATACACATTCTCTTCCTGGTTTAGACATTAGTTACCCTGGTTCTACAATGACACAGTATTTGCATCTCTCTCCTGTCCATAACTCCTAAAAGTTGGGGACCTCTCACTTTGGTTTCCCCAGAGCATGACATTTTATTTGGTGCTTAGGGGGCAATGGGCAGTTCAAGAAGTATGTTAATACTATCACTCAATGTCTTGATCCATGCTATGCACCAACAGTGTAGTAAATATCGTTCATTTCTTGTAACAAAGGCAGTAGGAACTTCTCCCAAGGGACGGAATTCCAAGGACAGAATGAAGGCAGGAGGGGAGCTGGTCTATTTGGACCTACTTTGTGAGAGACACTGGTTTAGGTATTTATATGTATACATTATACCACTGAACTGTCACAATCCTGCAAATTCTTACATGCTTGGGTTTCTATGTAGCAAGTTTAGCAAGACACCCAAATTCACAGTGACAGGCCCGTGAGTCAAATCCAGCATGCTTGACTCCATGATTGTCAAGTCCACTAGCCCCATATATCATGAATCTGAGATTCATGAGTGTGTAGGTGCTATCAGGAAATGTCAAAAATGCCCATTTCAGGGACACATGGATGGCTCAGTTGGTTAATTGTCTACCTCCAGATCAGGTCATAATCCCAGCATCCTGGGATCGAGTCCCCCATCAGGCTTCTTGCTTACCAGGAGCCTGCTTCCCACTCTGCCTGCCTCTCCCTCTGCTTGTGCTATCTCTCTGACAAATGAATAAATTAAATCTTTTGTAAAAATCTTGTTAAAAAGGCCCATTTTAAAGAATGTTTTAAAACATTGTTTGGACAGCAATAGAAGCGAAAGCAGAAAGACATAATGTAACGACAGATAGTTTATGTGGGAGCCCTTTGGGTACTCTGGTGGATGAATGTTTTTAAATTAGTTTTTCGTGGACATGGGGAGTTAGAGAGGAGAAGGAAGGTGGGAGAAATTGGAAGGGAAGCTGAACCATGAGAGACTATGGACTCTGAAAAACAATCTGAGGGTTTTGAAGGGGTGGGGGTTTGGGAGGTTGGGGTACCAGGTGGTGGGTATTATAGAGGGCACTGCTTGCATGGAGCACTGGGTGTGGTGCAAAAAGAATGAATACGGTTATGCTGAAAATCAATAAAAAATAAATTTAAAAAAATTAGTTTTTTGTAAACTGCAAAAAAAGAAAAGCACTCCCATTTATAGCGTACACTTTATGGTTCACAAAGCACGTGCCAACAATAAAAATAATGAGGGGTTACCGTTACAATTCATAGAAAAGGAGGTACAGGGAAACTGAATGAAAGGGAATAACAAAGTAGGTTCAGAAGTCCATCTTCCTTGTAAAAAAAATTAACCTGAAAGTGCGTTTCTGCCACCTCTCTCCTGTTTGATCTGATAAAGAATGACCACGATACAGGAATTATAGTTAAAGGTTTTGAAAAGCATAATAGCTTTATACCAACACTTGAGCTTTTATTTTTTTATTTACGTATTTATGGCTAACAAGATAGCTCGATTTGATATGCGGTTCCTGACAACCAACCTCAGAAGTAATTCCATCTTCATGAGAAGTCAGAAAGAACCACAAACCAAACCTCAAAATAGATTCAAAGAGAAAATAGTCTTAAAAAAATTTCTCTTCCTAAAGCCTCTCCATTCGGCTCAGGTCATGATCCTAGGGTCCTGGGATTGAGCCCCATGTCTGGCTCTCTGCTCAGCGGGGAGCCTGCTTCCACTTCTCTCTGTGCCTGCTCTCTGCCTACTTGTGATCTATGTCTGTAAAATAAATAAATAAAATCTAAAAAAAAAAAAATTTCCCTTCCTATCAGAAGCAGACCAAACCACTAACAAATTCCCCAGAAAGCTTCATCTAAAAGGTTGTACTTTCTTCAGACACCCAGCAGGACCTTCTTCTCTGGGCCTGGTATTTCTTCAATGGCCTATTCCAGAGAATAAGACACTAAATTACTGAGCGCCATGGGCCTCAGAACCACGAAAGAGATGATTAGAGGGACAAAGCAGGCCTCTGGTCACCAAGAGGGTATGTAAATGTTTGCTGCTTTTCTGCATTTTTCAAAGCTGAGTTTTTAGCTGGAGGCCGTTCCTTTATGATAAATTGCTGATACCGTATAGTAAAAGCCATTATATGATCTTTTACAAACCATTTCCTATCTTTGCATTCTCATGTGCCAAGACAGACACGGATTATATAAATCCCTGAAGAGAGTGCTATTGCATTTAAATTGCCTGTAACCTTCGTGCAATAGATTTATGGTTGATGATAGATTTAGTTAAGAGATAACTGTTTTAAATATTTATTCTCAGTAAAGGATTTCAACCTATGCTCATTTAAGTAAGTTGGTGCATAATCCCTTTTCTATGAAACCATAGTGCAAGGACCAATGCCGCGCTTCCGCGAGAACCCCAAGCTCTTTTTCTGGAATGGCCATATGCCTATGTACCAGGCATCCTCTTTTCACTCGCTTTGTGGAGCACCTACCATGGAGGTCATATAATAACCAATGACCAAAAAACAAACAAAAAACCCAAACATCCAGGTTGAAGTTATTCGCACCTGCCATCATGCAAATGCAGACCCTGCCTAAGGGATTCTCAGTTTTTCCGCCCCCCCTCCCCCACCCTCCCCTGGCTCTTCCACTCTCCGCATTCACATGCCTTCTGGCCTGGCTTTCCTCTCCTCATTGTCACTTTTATTAAATGGTTTTTTTCTGCATGTTGTCCCACAGAGCGATTTCATGAATGAATATACAGGAAACTGAGTCGGAGCCCACCTGTGAGAGCCCACCTGTGGAGGCCTTTCATTAGAATGGTCTCTGGTTCTAGCCTCAGTTCAGAATACTGCGTGTACCTGAGGACCGAGTCCAGATGTTTCTTTCATCTCTGACTTGTATTTGAAATCCTAATGTCACTATGACCTGGGAAGCCGACGTCCACAGCATCTTCACCTGAAATTCCACTAGAGCTCCCATTTACCTAGTGCCCAGCCTGAGTCTGTTTTCCACTACTGTCAGGGTTCTAGAAGTTCATGCACTGCCCACCACTGACAGTAGGGGCATCTCTCTGTCCAGATTTTCCCTTTACATAAGGAGGTCAGATACAGGAGATTAGGGCCCACTCTAAGGACCTCACTGTAATGTGATTGCATCTGTAAGGACTCTAGTTCCAAATAAGTTCACGTTCTGTGGTACCAGAGATAAGGACAGCAGCAAGGTTTCTGGGGGAAATGCAGGTCAGCTCTTAACAGTCCACTCTAGGCTCCCCAAATTCGTGTCCTTCCCGTGTGCAAAATACTTTCACCCAATGCCCTCCAAAACACTAATCATCCCAGAATCAACTCAAAATCTGAAATCTCATCTGTCCTCCTCCACTGAAAGACCCTGATCTCACCCAGACCATGGGACCTGAGGACTGCATCCAGAAGCCACAGTCTCCTGGTAAAGCTGCCCATCAGGTCCTCATATCACCCTCATTCGTCCCAGCAGCTGAGGGCCTACAGTTCCCAGAGACAGTTTCTCAGAGGAAGTTTGAAGACCACCTCAGAGGACGTTGTTTGGGAGTGGATGAAGCGGGAAGGGGATCAGAGCCTCCTGCCATTCCCAGGGCACCCAGAACCCAGAGGGTGAGGCCTTGGGTGCTTTCTAGTGACAGATTCAAGGCAATTTTTCGACTTTGGGACTTCAGAGCTAACTTAGTTTTCATTTGTGATTATTATTTTTGTGGGGGGGCCATAGCATTTCATTTGACTTATGGCTGTTTTCACTCCCGGTTCTGAAGAAGCCCCTAAATCCTAAACCTGTTGAGGACTCCGAAAGCTCTCAGAGCAGCAGTACTGGGGGACAGTGTGGACACATGGTTTGGTTTCTCCTCTGGCCTGATTATGCAGCAGCCCCGCTCTGTCCTCCTCAGACTTCAGAGCAATAGCTGAATAAGTGGAGAAAGGACCAGGGGGTCAGGAAGGTGGCCACCGAAGAGTGACTTCTCTGGAGGGTGGCTGAGCTAGCGAGTGAGCGTGTTAGTCCAGCTCTGCCTGCAGTCTGGATGGAGCTGAACAGGGGCCAGCGAAGGGGAGGAGGAGCAGAGAGCGGGGACAAAGGGACCAAAGAGGAGATTCAGACGAAGGGAAGTAATTGTGAGGAGAGAAGAAACTCTAGAAGACAGGCATGTAAGAAAGGAAAAGGGATGAATTGGGCATCAGGAAAGGGCACCACCAGGGATGGAGAGAGGGGAAGGGAAGAGGGAGGGAGGGAGGAAAGGGGAAAAGAAGAAGGGAGGAGTCAGCAGGCCAGGGCTCCCCCTGAATCTGAAGAAGAGGTGGCTGGTCCAGCTTGTCAAACAGGATGCTCACTCTTTGGTCCCAGTTTCTGCTCCCAGTGCTACTGGGCTTTGCAAGGAAGGCAGGCTGTCCCCTGGGACCCACTGGAGCCCACTGGAGCCCACTGGAGCCCACAGGAGGGTGCGAGAGGTAAGATGCCACCTGGTCCTGTCCTGAGCTGCTCCCAGCTGCTAGCCTCACCACATGGTGCAAGAGGTACCCCAGAACAAAGGACACAGGCCTGCATGTCTGCCGGTGGCCCTGGGCACTTAGCTCATCGCAGTGAACCACACAGCCTCCACAACCCAGGCTTTCAAAGCCTGCTTCTTCGTTCCTGGCTTTCATGTCTGTATGAACATGAGCCAGATCTAACTCATCTCCGACAGACAATTCTGACTCACCCCGTGTCAGATTTTTATTAGTGGCTGTGATAGAGTAAGATAGCAATGCTCCAACAAACGGACTATTTCCTCCCACGTGACCTCAAAAGTCTTATACATTTTCTTAGCGAAAAAATCTTGTCTCCTTCCATTAAGCTCATAATGTGGTCTAATAGTATACATGTGCCTTCGTTAGATGCGAAGCGATACAGAGGTCCTTTTTTTTTTTTTAATTTTATAAGGTAAAGCCAGTGAACACATCTAACTTGACGAATACGTCTCTAAAATGTCAATCCAGGCAAAGCTTTTTCTGCCTACAGTTTGGAGGCTACGTGGTGACATTTTAAAAACGCTGTCAGTCCCTCAGTGTGGCTTTAGAAGCTAGCCAGGGCTTACTACGTGCCAGGCACTGTGTCAGGTGTTGGAGCTAAATGGATGGAGAGCTTGGAGGCAGGCTGGGGAGGGACATCCGTGACACAACCACAGCTAGAAACGGAGGCCAGTGCTAGAAAAGAGAGAGCAGGCTGCATGGAGAGTGTGTACCATGGGGCTTGTGAGCTCACGAATAAGTGGGAGTAACTGGAGTGGTGAGATGGGGGAGAGGAAGAGGGTCTTCCCATCAATGGGAATCACGTGTGCTTGGAGGCAGGCACCATGAGGGGTCTCCACAGGAAGAGGGAGGCAGCGTGGTTGAAGGGCAGAAAGACAGGGCAGAACAGGCATCAGTCAATTGGAAGGGTAAGAAGAGACGGATGGGAGGATTATGGATGCCTTTGGAGGACTGAGAATTTGTTAGAAGATCAGTGCAGTTTTCTATGGAGACAAATGCCAGGAACTGATAGGTCTTTGAAAGGTCACTCTGGCTGCCTTTTGGCAAAGGGGTTGGTAAAAGGCACGTGCAGGTGTGAACACACCAGGTGGGAGGTGAGTGCAGGAAATCAGGTGAGGGAGCATGGGAACTTGGTCCGGGGGTATATAAGGGAAAATAGCCTTTAATGAGTTCCACAAATTGGCACCAGCTGTAGCTTCATTACAGCCCTGGAAGGAGTAGGTGGGTGTGTCCTGGAGGTTACAGAAATTACATGAGAAATGGAAGTCTTTTTAGATCTTTTTTCCAACTAGAGGAACTCTCACCTTATTGATAGAATTCCAGAGTGGGAACGGATGGACATGAGGACATCTTTGAAATGTCTGAATATGTTCTTCGACATCTTTGCAAGTGACGAGGAGACCTTGACCTTAGGAGGCCTCGGCCTTCTTTGTAGCCAAGAAGATTTCACCTACAGATTTGGGTTCTCCCTTTTAAAGTCAAGAAGACAGTCCTTCCAAAGGACACCTCCTATCATTTTAGGCTCTCATCATACCACACTTGCTGGGATCTCCAAGACCCTCTGTTCCAGGTTGTGAGTATCCACTTTGGCCACGCTGGTCTTGCCAAGAACACCACCACAGGAAATCTAGAGCCTGTAGTGCTATTAATAACATCATCTAAGACTGTCTTTGCTGCCCTCATGGCCTCTTCCCACCATGACTCACTGAAGCTCTTTACACGTTGTATCCATTAAGCTATAGTTCCCAAAGCTCATCTTCTCTAGTGCCATTAATTTTTAGGGGACCAGGCAAACCTTAAACTTGTCCCCCTTAATTAGATCCCTGTGCCCCCACAATCTCTTTGAATGCCTTTCACCATGATCCTTGAATGAGCTCTGAGACCACTGCTGCACTGCTGGTACCTAACACTTCTTGGCACCTTGTCTGTTAGTTCTTGGAAGAGGAGGTGGCTATGGAGGTGAGTGGGCATGGGAGTGGGAGGATTTCTCCCTTCACTTCCTTTTTTGTTTTTTCAAATAATGGGTTTTGAGGGGGAGGGAAAGTTTAACCAATTTATTTTCCATCTCCCATTGATAAAATGTTTACCACTCCCCATTGAAAGAATTTAGATCTTTCTTTAGAATCTCCAGGAAAATCTCCCAAACCCAGCCCACCACCATGTGGATTCAGCCATCTTCTGATTCACCTCCAGATTGTATCCTCCTAACTGCTCAAGCCACAGATTAAGGGTGAAATGTTCAATGCCCAAGCAATTAAGTGGGGAACACGTTTATCTAAACAATTGCATGCAGCTCTGTATCTGCATACAGGGGGTCTCTCCCAAGCCTTTCCAACCTCAGCAAAACAAGAAAAAGCCCCAGCGACCTGGGGGTATATATCATTCATTCATTCCTGTGTTCAACACTCATGGCGGATCCCCACCGAGACAGTGGGAGAGCAAGGACAGGAGCAATCCCGGAGGCTGAAGTCTGAGGAGGATTTCAAATTCAAGTCAGAGATGAAAGAAACATCTGGACTCGGTCCTCAGGTACAGGCAGTATTCTGAACTGAGGCTAGAACCAGAGACCATTCTAATGAAAGGCCTCCACAGGTGGGCTACGACTCAGTTTCCTGTATGTATATTCATTCATGAAATCGCTCTGCGGGTCAACATGCAGAACAAAACCATTTAATAAAAGTGACAATGAGGAGAGGAAAGGGAGGCCAGAAGGCATGTGAATGTGGAAAGGAAGAGCCAGGGGAGGAGGGGGGGGCGGAAAAACTGAGAATCCCTCCCTGTGCTCCTTGCTGCCAGGGAGGTCTGAGGGACTAGTTTCTACCTGGGATCCCAAGTCCAGTACAAAAGTGGCGGGGCCACAGCTCGGGATGAGGGAAGGGGGTCCTCGGCACACGCGCCTGAAGGGGGCTATTGCGCTCGCTGCGGGGGGCACCTCGCCTGGCTCCATCCCCGGCCCGACCCCGTGGGGACCCGGGTGTGGCGCGTCGTCCGGGGTGGTCCCGCTGCCCCGGTGGTCGCGGGAGGCTGGGTCCCGACACCCCCGCGAGCTCGCGGCCCGCGCTTTCTGCTCCAGGTGAGGGCGCAGCGCGGTGTCACTTTACCTGCTCGCAGAGGGTCGTCCTGAGAAGCCATGGGGCAGGGCGGGGCAGCGGGCCGTGGGAGCGGGACAGCGCGGCCTCAGGAGCTGGGCTGGAGCGCGGGAGTGCGGGTGTCCTGCAGTGCGGACTGGGCTGCAGCAGAGCACAGCGCAGCTGCGCGCCCCTCCTCCGCCAGCTCCTCCACCTCCTCTCAGACTCTCCGCTGCGTCCTCCGCGAGCTCACTCCCGGATTCTGCAATTAGCAAAGCCCCTTCTCCGGACCGCCCACGCCCTCGCCCACCTCCCCTTCCGTCCTGAGGCGTGGGCCCGGGGCACGGGCACCGGGAAAGCCCGGGGGGCTTGCGAGGGTGGCCAGCGCCAGCGCTGAGCGGCCTTTTAGCCTGGCTCCCCGAGCGGGTGTCCACCTGTTGCCTGGCTGCAAAAAGATCATCAGCCCTAAACCCGGGCTGCACTCTCGGGTCACTTCGCTGGCTTCCTGATTGTGCCCAAAGCGGGGAACCAGCTTCCCCAGCACAGGCCTGGGCTGAGATGCTTGCCCGCCATCTGTTTAAGCAGTCTCCTCCTCTCCAGGCAGGGTCCGCCATTGCATGATGGCACCCACGAATCACTTAGACCTGGATGTTTTGGTTTTTTGTTTCTTTTTTGGTTATTGGTTATTCCATGACCTCCATGGTAGGTGATCCACAAAGGGAGTGAAAAGAGGACGCCTGATGCATACGCATATGGCCATTCTAGAAAAAGAGCTTGGGGTTCTCTGGGAAGAGCGGCATTGGTCCTTGCACTATGGTTTTGCTGCATCAAAGAGTTCCTTCTTCTTCAAATATAAATATATAAATATATTGATCAAGTCACTCGCATGTCTTAGGAGAATGTCATACCTTTAGTAGCAAACTTGAAATCTTGGACATTGGTTTTGATTTTTGTTTTGGTTTGATTTGGTTTGGTTTTTGTAATTTTAAAAATCCCTCCAGCCCTTGGCTGTGTCTGACCTGAGTGCTTTCTGCTGTTTCTGCAACAAAACTGTCAGGGCAGCGAAAACTCTCATTGTTTACAGTGGCGCCCCCTTCTGAACAGTTTGTTAATAAAAAGCTTTTTTTTTTTTTTTTGGCTATTGTAAATGTGAAACAACAATGAGGTATTTCAAAGAGGTGAACCACAGATAAATTTCTCTAAGGGTGGGGTGAGGGTTACTCAAAAAGGAACTTGACAAGGCTTTTAAAGATACCGACAATCATTATAACATAACGTGACTGACTGTTACCGTGCTCTTAACCTGGCAAACACTTGCTGGCTTCCAAGAAAGACGAACATAGTTGAGATGGTTCTAGCGGCCTTCTAGCACAGGGTCTCATGAGGCAGGGATTCTAGCCACTGGCTGTGCAAGGCATGAGGCCTGTTAGTGATTCTATTTTTTCTTCTGCAGAATGGGTCTTTCTGCATTCCAGGTCCTTTCTACCCCAATAAATAATGCGGCGATTCTCTCAGTGAGTTGTACTTTGGGTTTAAACAGCCAACTGTCTCTTAGAAAGGACTTTTGTTTAAAGTCCTTTAAAAAAAAAAGTCCTTTCAAAAAAAATTCTTTTTTTAATTTTTATTTTTTAATCCCATATGTTTACTCTGATCCTGGAACTTTGTCATTTTGACCTTATCTGCTGATTAAAATATTCTTCATCATCAGCACCTACTGCTCTCCTCTCCTGGTGGTCTCTCCGGAAGGGGTCTTCTCTAGCTCTTCTAGCAGAGGATGGGCACTTCCCCTCTACCCCTGTTGCCAGACCAACCTTACCTATCCTGCAGGGTCAGGTCGGCCTGGCCTTTTATCTGTTGTTCTCTTCTGAGTGGTTAGTTTTTCATAGATACCGTGCTTTGCTTTTGTCAGGATTTACCCTGGACTATCAAAACCCTTATCTTGTGCCAGTGAATCCTAAGAAACAGACCTGATGAGAGAACCAGGAACTCGAACGGATCATATTTATCCTGAATGTTCCGTCCAAAATGAAGAATATATTTCTGAGGAGCCTCAAGATGTCTTAGAAGGGAAGTTTCACCAACTCTGTCACGTAGGGGCATCCATTCTGATTCTGTGTCAATGTTCCTACTTTCCCAGCTAGTAATTCCCTTCCTCAGAAAGCCCACTCTCAACCGTTTCCTCTCTCAAAGGCAGTTGCTCTTCGAGTCTGCACATGGCACTTGGGGCCTGCTTGTCGTTGGCTACTGCCCTCTGTACCTTGGGTCTAACAGCTTCGGGGCATCAAGATGAAATCGTCTCTTGTTCTAAGACTTAATATAGTTTGGGGCACATGGTAAGCAATAATCACTTTTTTAGTTGATCCAAGTGTTCGACCTTTCTTAATTATTCTAGTACCACAGTTTACTTGTTCTAAGATTTGTCCTCCCCCCCCCATTCTAATAACTCTTGCACTTGATGACATATCCTAGTTTAACTGACAGCATTTCTCTTTCTTAGTCGAACATAAACTATAGTGCATCTTACCCTTGATGAAAGCTAGGTTGCAATTAAATACTCTATGATGGTGACGATTCTGATATTTGAAATTTTCCGGTAGCTCCCTGTGCCCCCACAGTGTAGTACCTCACCTTCTCGGCATAGTATACAAACCAGCTCACCCCCAGTGTTAACCCCGGGGCTCAGCCTCCATCCCCAGGTGATGCTGCCAGATCAGCTGCCCGTTGTCCTGAACTTGCTGTAGATTCCCGAATGCACTGTGCTGCCTCCTGGCACTTTGAAAGTGACACACTCATCCCCATTCTTCGCTTTGCCCTTGTCTATCACCTCCCCTCAAAATCTGTTCCTAAGTGCCTTTTCCCAGCTCCAGCCTACCCTTGGCAGTCTTTTATCTCCCTGTGGTAAAACCTGTCACACTGCACCATGGACATGCCCGTTGTCCCCCTGAGAAGAGAAAAGGGACAGTGAGGGCCCCCCAGCATTTGCAGCTCTAGTGCAGAGCCCCATGCCTGGCTTGCAGGAAATGCCAGATCATGAAGACAAACGGAGATCATCCTCTGGCTAAAACCAGCTCTTCTTTGCCTACCGCAGGATCTGGATCAATACAGAGCAGCCCGTTATTATTGCTGTTTTTCTAGGGACTTTTTACCCATATATTTCCCAGGTCTTGACTCTTTTTGTAGCACTTTAATTCAGGCTTCAACCACTTCCTAGTCAGATCAGGTGAAATCATTTTCCTTCCCATAGCCTCGGTGTATTTCACACCTAGTAAATCTTTTTTGAAAGAGCTTATTTACCCATTTGACAGATCAAAAGTAGGTAGAGAGGCAGGCAGAGAGAGGGGTGGGGGAGCAGGCTCCCCGCTGAGCAGAGAGCCCGATGTGGGGCTCCATCCCAGGACCCTGAAATCATGACCTGAGCCGAAGGCAGAGGCCTAAACCACTGAGCCACCCAGGAGCCCCCATATCTCGTAATTTTTAATCAACGTGCAAAAAGTATTGTACATATTGATGAAGTTCAAACAAATTCTGTGAAACCGTAGATGGACTTAAAGATACTATTATGTATCAAATATTGTAAAAATTAAGCAAGGAAATAGCAAACATAAAATAACCAAAGCATACAAACTTGGGTAGATACAATAGGTGTGATCATGTTCTACTTCATAAAGAGATGAGTTAATAGATAAATAGAAGTAACTAGACTTTTTAGACGTTAATAAAACTTTGCCTGTTATTTCTTAGCTATATAAAATATATGGTTTTCTAACAAAAACGCTTATCTTAAAAATATTTAAAAATAAATTTCAGGCTACTCATAAGGTTCTATTTACTTTTCCACTGAAGGAAAAGCTGGTTGTTGTAGTTGTAGTTGTTTGTTTGTTTTAGTCTCCTCCTAGTTTTTATTATTATAATGTGGAATGAGGAATGTTAAATTGAAAAGTGAATTATTTTATAGACAAAATTCATTACTTGATTCACTTCCTGGTACAGCAGATGGAACTCCTGAAAACATGCCCTTTTGCCTTACAGAAGTGTAACAGTTATGCTTACTTCTGAAACATGCTTGGTGGTGGCCCTAAATAGTGACACCATACTAAACATTTTGAATATTTGCAATTACTTTTTATAGTCATAGGGCTCCAAAAGGCACTGCTAGTCTCTTAGTAGGTATATCAATAAAGCTAAAAGTTGCCTGACTGTTTAAAAATATTAACAAGGCACAAAACATGGCAGAAGTATTGTCCTCAGATATTATTTTTTTCCATATGCTCCTGATTCCAGACATGACAAGTTATTTTTTAAAATTTTTTTATAAAAGATTTTATTTCTTTGACAGAGATCACAAGTAGGCAGGGTCAGGCAGAGTGAGAGGGGGGAAGCAGGCTCCCTGCTGAGCTGAGAGCCCGATGTGGGACTCGATCCAAGGATTCTGGGATCATGACCTGAGCCGAAGGCAGAGGCTTTAACCCACTGAGCCACCCAGGTGCCCCCATGACAAGTTATTTTTTTTAAAGATTTTATTTATTTATTTGACAGAGAGAGAGATTACAAGTAGGCAGAGAGGCAGGCAAAGAGAGAGAGGAGGTAGCAGGCTCCCCGTTGAGCAGAGAGCCCAATGTGGGGCTCCATCCCTGGACCCTGAGATCATGACCTGAGCTGAAGGCAGCGGCTTAACCCACAAACCACCCAGGCACCCGACAAGTTATTTTTGATAGATATATATAGCATGTATTTTCCAGTTACAAGAAAAATGGTTCTGCTCTTTTTAACCTTTTTTAAAAATTACATAATTTTTTTAAATTTAAATTTTATTTTTTAATGCTTTACCTTTATTTTCTTTTTTTTAAAAATATTTTATTTATTTATTTGACAGACAGAGATCACAAGTAGGCCGAGAGACAGGCAGAGAGAGAGAGAGAGAGAGAGAAGCAGGCTTCCTGCGGAGCAGAGAGCCCGATGCAGGGCTCAATTCCAGGACCCTGAGATCATGACCCGAGCCGAAGGCAGCAGCCCAAACCACTGAGCCACCCAGGCACCCCAATGTTTTACTTTTCAATATACTACTTAGAATATAAACCCTATTCTATTTTGTAAGAAGGTTACCATTTAAAAAATGGTAATTTTCTCATTGTGTCTTCCCCTCTCATTGCTTTATTTTGAATAAAACATTTCACAATAAACATAACTGATGCTTTCCTTTTGATGGTCCCTCTGTTGGCCATATTGTATATGAGCCATGACAATTAGTTTTACAACATTTATTCATGTTTGTTGATATGTTTTATCATAACTAATTTTCCCTCCCTTATCTAGATTCCCCAGCTTTCAGACAGGTGGACACTTAATAAACCATACCCACGGGATGTATCAAGTACTTCTTAGACATCTCTCAGATCCTTGAGGTCTCATTTTGCCTAGGGATTTGCAATAGGTTCTGCCAGAGGCACCACTGTGACAACTGATGTCCATGGTCTATCTCCTGCTAAGCTCAAGAGGTCACTGGTTTCCAAGTTTATCTATACAATTAATGCACTCCATCAAGATCTTTTTTTTTTTAATATTAACAAACTTATTTTAAAGTTTATATGGAGAGGCAAAGACTCACAATAGTCAACATAGTGTTGAAGGAGAACAAAGCCTGAGGACTGACTTCAAAGTTTACCATAACGATGGGTCGCCTGGTTGGCTCAGTGGGTTAAGCTTCTGCCTTTGGCTCAGGTCATGATCCCAGGGGCCTGGGATCGAGTCCTGTATTGGGCTCTCTGCTCAGCAGGGAGCCTGCTTCTCCTCATTTCTCTCTCTGTTTGTCTCTCTGCCTATTTGTGATCTCTCTCTCTGTCAAATAAATAAATAAACCTTTAAAAAAAGTATACCATAACGATAATTGGAAGCAAGATATTGTAATACCACAGAAAGACTAGATTAAAGGAACAGAATATATATTATCAATTATATTTTATATTTAATATAAAAGCAAAAGCAATACAAGAGAGCAAAATACAATCTTTCAAACAAATGGTTCTGGAGTAATGGTGAAGCTAAATGTAAAAATATAAAATAAAAATAAAATAAATAATAAAATAAAATAAATCCAGGCAGATATCATACACTCTTCACAAAAATTAACTCAGATTAAATTATAAACCTAAACATGAAACATGTAGAAGGTAATATAGAAGAAAATTTAAATGACCTTGGTTTTGGAAATAACTTTAGCTACAAAAGCACAAGCACTGAATTTAAAAATGTCTACTCTGTGAAACAATGCCAAGAGAATGAAAAGGCAAAGCACAGACTGTGAGAAAAAATTTGCAAAATACACATCTGGCAAAGGACTGTTAATCAAAAAGACACAAAGACCCCTTAAAACTCAACAATCGTGGAAAAACCTGATTACAAATGAGCCAAAGACCTTAGCAGATACCTCACAAAAGAAAATATTACAGATGGCAAATAAGCATATAAAAAGATGCTTCACATCATATGTCATCAGGAAAATGCAAATTAAAACAAAAAAGAGACACCAGTACATACCCAGAATCCAGAACACTGACAACAGAACACGAAATGTTGGTGAGGATGTGGAGCAACAGGAATGTTCTTCCATGTCTATTGAGAATAAAGAATGGAAAACAACTTGGCAGTTTCTTACAAAACTAAACATATTCTTGCCAGATGATTCAGCAGTAGCAGTTCTTGGTATTTATCCAAAGAAGATGAAACCTATACCCACAAAGATGTCTATAGTAGTTTTATTCATTACTGACAAAAGCTTGGAAGCAACCAAGATATCCTTTCATAGGTGAAAGTTCAAATAAAGTGTAGTACATGCAAACAATGGACTCTTATTTAATGCTAGAGAAATGAATTACCAAGCCATGAAAAGATATGGATATAAATATTTAATAAATATTTGATTTTAGGCTTCTACCAGTCTATCAATAGTAGTAGTATATTTTAACAGTGAATGCTCAGCATTCAAGAATTTACCTAATAAAATATTTGGGGTTCCATATTTTAAATACTTCAACCTCTATGATTATATTCCTAATAATTTTGAATTGGGGTAAATAAACCTTAATTTTTTGTAACTTGTTTCTTATTGCAAAAGAGCCCAATGAAATTTTAGAAAATAAAAATTTACCAAAAAACAGTTTAGTTTACTATTGCCAAATAATTTAAAACTTTACCTTATATTCAAATACATATATTTTTCTAAATTGATTTATAGGCTACTAAAACCAAAAACTTTTAGTTATACTAGATTTCATATCATGCAATCAATGCCAGAAAGCCATCTGGCGATGACTTGTCTTAAATAGAGTTAAGATGGGTGTTATTACAATGCAAGATGGAAACAAAGATAGTATAACAATTGAGTGTTACATAACTTTTCTGTTTTGAGCAAGTTACTAATCTACAAAAGGCTTTTATCGGTGACACACTTGGGAATTTAACAAAACTTTTAAACTAGCATGTGCGACTCATTCCTAGAAAACAACACAATCAATAACACTTTCTTTAGATGAAATCATGACTATTTCTCCATTAGAATAAAAAAGGGAGCAACCCCAATAAGTTTATTGAACATGAAAAGTTGAAATGCTATAATGCTCCTAAGGAATTAAATGGTCCAGTCATGAATTACCAAAAAAGGATATAAATTACCAAAGTGTTTGTATAATTGCAATGTACAACTGCCTTTTATCGTTCAATAGTGTAGGCTTGTACAAGAACTCTATAGAAGAACTCCACTTCTAAACCGTGGAAAATATGTTCCCTTTCCCCCTATATACAACTATTAAGCCATTCATTTAGCTTTTAAAATATCCACTTAATACAGGCTTTTTACTCATTTGCACAAATACCCAGGAAGTGAAGGAGGGTGTTATACAAATATTAAAGGAAAAGATTGCTCTAGGCAGAGCAAGTAAGTATATAGACTTTGTGTGAACAGCTGGTCTGTTACTTTTGAGGAAAAACAAGGAGGCCAATCAGGAGTTCATAGTGGTGGAGAGAGGAAGAACGTATTGATGTATGACCCTCTAGTACATTGAAACGCCTTCAGTTTTTATTTAATATGAAAGGGGAAGATACCAAAAGACTTTCAAAAGCAGAATAAAATCATCTGACTTGATTTTTAGGTTAAGTTGCTGTACCAAAATAAATTTGCAGGGAGAAAGGAGTGCAGTATGTGTGGAAGTGGGGTTATCAATCAAGTCAATAATTCAGGAACATATGATGGTGTTTTTAGCATACTGGGTGGTAATAGAAGTGGTGAGGTATGGTTTTTATTTTGTATCTATTCTGATGGTGAATATTCTGGTGAACAGGATGGGGTATGTGCAGGACAGACAATATCAACATTTATTTTACCTGCACAAACAGAAGGGTGGAGTCTTCATTCCCTGATATGGAGAGAATTCTGAGTTCAAATGTTCTTTCTGATTAAATGGCATAGTGATGATGAGGATTTAGTCAGACAGTGAAAGAGAGCAGTAAGCATAGTGTTAAGCGGTAAGACATTATAATACATTTGAACATCAAAAAAAGTTGTGTTGGATCACCCGTTTATGTGAGTAAATAAATAAATAAAGCTTTTTGGGGTTCTGATAGACGTAAAGAAGACTACTATATGATCCAAAGGGGCACGTGCACCAAATGTTTATAGAAAGCAATATCCACAATAGCCAAACTATGGAAAGAACCTAGATGCCCATCAACAAATGAATGGTATATATTTCAAATTCAAGTCAGAGATGAAAGAAACATCTGGACTTGGTCCTCAGGTACAGGCAGTATTCTGACCTGAGGCTAGAACCAGAGACCATTCTAATGAAAGGCCTCCACAGGTGGGCTCCGACTCAGTTTCCTGTATGTATATTCATTCATGAAATCGCTCTGCGGGTCAACATGCAGAACAAAACCATTTAATAAAAGTGACAATGAGGAGAGGAAAGGGAGGCCAGAAGGCATGTGAATGTGGAGAGGAAGAGCCAGGGGAGGAGGGGGGAGGGGGGGCGGAAAAACTGAGAATCCCGCCCTGTGCTCCTTGCTGCCAGGGAGGTCTGAGGGACTAGTTTCTACCTGGGATCCCAAGTCCAGTACAAAAGTGGCGGGGCCACAGCTCGGGATGAGGGAAGGGGGTCCTCGGCACACGCGCGTGAAGGGGGCTATTGCGCTCGCTGCGGGGGGCACCTCGCCTGGCTCCATCCCCGGCCCGACCCCGTGGGGACCCGGGTGTGGCGCGTCGTCCGGGGTGGTCCCGCTGCCCCGGTGGTCGCGGGAGGCTGGGTCCCGACACCCCCGCGAGCTCGCGGCCCGCGCTTTCTGCTCCAGGTGAGGGCGCAGCGCGGTGTCACTTTACCTGCTCGCAGAGGGTCGTCCTGAGAAGCCATGGGGCAGGGCGGGGCAGCGGGCCGTGGGAGCGGGACAGTGCGGCCTCAGGAGCTGGGCTGGAGCGCGGGAGTGCGGGTGTCCTGCAGTGCGGACTGGGCTGCAGCAGAGCACAGCGGAGCTGCGCGCCCCTCCTCCGCCAGCTCCTCCACCTCCTCTCAGACTCTCCGCTGAGTCCTCCGCGAGCTCACTCCCGGATTCTGCAATTAGCAAAGCCCCTTCTCCGGACCGCCCACGCCCTCGCCCACCTCCCCCTCCGTCCTGAGGCGCGGGCCCAGGGCACGGGCACCGGGAAAGCCCGGGGGGCTTGCGAGGGTGGCCAGCGCCAGCGCTGAGCGGCCTCCTAGCCTGGCTCCCCGAGCGGGTGTCCACCTGCTGCCTGGCCGCAAAAACATCATCAGCCCTAAACCCGGCTGCACTCTCGGGTCACTTCGCTGGCTTCCTGATTGTGCCCAAAGCCGGGAACCAGCTTCCCCAGCACAGGCCTGGGCTGAGATGCTTGCCCGCCATCTGTTTAAGCAGTCTCCTCCTCTCCAGGCAGGGTCCGCCATTGCATGATGGCACCCACGAATCACTTAGACCTGGATGTTTTGGTTTTTTGTTTCTTTTTTGGTTATTGGTTATTCCATGACCTCCATGGTAGGTGATCCACAAAGGGAGTGAAAAGAGGACGCCTGATGCATACGCATATGGCCATTCTAGAAAAAGAGCTTGAGGTTCTCTGGGAAGCGCGGCATTGGTCCTTGCACTATGGTTTTGCTGCATCAAATAGTTCCTTCTTCTTCAAATATCAATATATAAATATATTGATCAAGTCACTCCCATGTCTTAGGAGAATGTCATACCTTTAGTAGCAAACTTGAAATCTTGGACATTGGTTTTGATTTTTGTTTTGGTTTGATTTGGTTCGGTTTTTGTAATTTTAAAAATCCCTCCAGCCCTTGGCTGTGTCTGACCTGAGTGCTTTCTGCTGTTTCTGCAACAAAACTGTCAGGGCTGCGAAAACTCTCATTGTTTACAGTGGCGCCCCCTTCTGAACACTTTGTTAATAAAAAGCTTTTTTTTTTTTTTTTTGGCTATTGTAAATGTGAAACAACAATGAGGTATTTCAAAGAGGTGAACCACAGATCAATTTCTCTAAGGGTGGGGTGAGGGTTACTCAAAAAGGAACTTGACAAGGCTTTTAAAGATACCGACAATCATTATAACATAACGTGACTGATTGTTACCGTGCTCTTAACCTGGCAAACACTTGCTGGCTTCCAAGAAAGACGAACATAGTTGAGATGGTTCTAGCGGCCTTCTAGCACAGGGTCTCATGAGGCAGGGATTCTAGCCACTGGCTGTGCAAGGCATGAGGCCTGTTAGTGATTCTATTTTTTCTTCTGCAGAATGGGTCTTTCTGCATTCCAGGTCCTTTCTACCCCAATAAATAATGCGGCGATTCTCTCAGTGAGTTGTACTTTGGGTTTAAACAGCCAACTATCTCTTAGAAAGGACTTTTGTTTAAAGTCCTTTAAAAAAAAAGTCCTTTCAAAAAAAATTCTTTTTTTAATTTTTATTTTTTAATCCCATATGTTTACTCTGATCCTGGAACTTTGTCATTTTGACCTTATCTGCTGATTAAAATATTCTTCATCATCAGCACCTACTGCTCTCCTCTCCTGGTGGTCTCTCCGGAAGGGGACTTCTCTAGCTCTTCTAGCAGAGGATGGGCACTTCCCCTCTACCCCTGTTGCCAGACCACCCTTACCTATCCTGCAGGGTCAGGTCGGCCTGGCCTTTTATCTGTTGTTCTCTTCTGAGTGGTTAGTTTTTCATAGATACCGTGCTTTGCTTTTGTCAGGATTTACCCTGGACTATCAAAACCCTTATCTTGTGCCAGTGAATCCTAAGAAACAGACCTGATGAGAGAACCAGGAACTCGAACAGATCATATTTATCCTGAATGTTCCGTCCAAAATGAAGAATACATTTCTGAGGAGCCTCAAGATGTCTTAGAAGGGAAGTTTCACCAACTCTGTCACGTAGGGGCATCCATTCTGATTCTGTGTCAATGTTCTTACTTTCCCAGCTAGTAATTTTCTTCCTCAGAAAGCCCACTCTCAACCGTTTTCTCTCTCAAAGGCAGTTGCTCTTCGAGTCTGCACATAGCACTTGGGGCCTGCTTGTCGTTGGCTACTGCCCTCTGTACCTTGGGTCTAACAGCTTCGGGGTGATGAAGTCCCAGAACCTAAGTCAGGTTCGGTGGGGTGAGGTTCGGAGCTGATGACTAAAGAAAGAATTCTTAAGACATCTTTGGTGCAAAATGGTGGTTTATTAAAGCACGGGGACAGGACCCGTGGGCAGACGGAGATGCTGCTGCCCCGGGTTGTGAGGAGTGGCTGGTTATATACACAGGAGTTGGGTAGGTGAGGTCAAAGGGTTGTTCAGAAGGGCTATTGGGATAAAGAAGACTGTCAGGATATGGAAGGCCTGGTTACTATCAAGCCAAGGCCACTTTCCCTCTAAGGAGGCACTAACATAAAGACAATTGGGAGTCTCCTGGTGGAATGTTACATTCCTGCTATCAAACGTCCTTGTTAGTGAGATTTAGGTCTTAAAAGAAATTTAACTTTATTTACTTTTCCTTCTACCTCCATCTCCTTCGGTTTTTTTATGGAGGGGAGGGTGACGTTAGGGCTTGAGGAACTGAGTTATGTATCTTTGGAAATTGGGCTATTGATAAGGCAACTTCTTTGTTGTAAATCTCAAGGACATTTGTAAACCAAGAGAGACTCCTGCCTTGCAGGACTGTGATCTCTGCAAGATAACCATTTGCTCTTCTTTTAGGGCAGTCAGGGGTGCCTGTGAAATGTCACACATATTACCAAGGGGAGTGGGTGGAGAGGGGGTGCAAGGTGCTAGCCCCTGCTCCGTTCTCAGCCAGCCTCCTGCTCCCTCATCAGGGGCATCAAGATGAAATCGTCTCTTGTTCTAAGACTTAATATAGTTTGGGGCACATGGTAAGCAATAATCACTTTTTTAGTTGATCCAAGTGTTCGACCTTTCTTAATTATTCTAGTACCACAGTTTACTTGTTCTAAGATTTGTCCTCCCCCCCCCCATTCTAATAACTCTTGCACTTGATGACATATCCTAGTTTAACTGACAGCATTTCTCTTTCTTAGTCGAACATAAACTATAATGCATCTTACCCTTGATGAAAGCTAGGTTGCAATTAAATACTCTATGATGGTGACGATTCTGATATTTGAAATTTTCCGGTAGCTCCCTGTGCCCCCACAGTGTAGTACCTCACCTTCTCGGCATAGTATACAAACCAGCTCACCCCCAGTGTTAACCCCGGGGCTCAGCCTCCATCCCCAGGTGATGCTGCCAGATCAGCTGCCCGTTGTCCTGAACTTGCTGTAGATTCCCGAATGCACTGTGCTGCCTCCTGGCACTTTGAAAGTGACACACTCATCCCCATTCTTCGCTTTGCCCTTGTCTATCACCTCCCCTCAAAATCTGTTCCTAAGTGCCTTTTCCCAGCTCCAGCCTACCCTTGGCAGTCTTTTATCTCCCTGTGGTAAAACCTGTCACACTGCACCATGGACATGCCCGTTGTCCCCCTGAGAAGAGAAAAGGGACAGTGAGGGCCCCCCAGCATTTGCAGCTCTAGTGCAGAGCCCCATGCCTGGCTTGCAGGAAATGCCAGATCATGAAGACAAACGGAGATCATCCTCTGGCTAAAACCAGCTCTTCTTTGCCTACCGCAGGATCTGGATCAATACAGAGCAGCCCGTTATTATTGCTGTTTTTCTAGGGATTTTTTACCCATATATTTCCCAGGTCTTGACTCTTTTTGTAGCACTTTAATTCAGGCTTCAACCACTTCCTAGTCAGATCAGGTGAAATCATTTTCCTTCCCATAGCCTCGGTGTATTTCACACCTAGTAAATCTTTTTTGAAAGAGCTTATTTACCCATTTGACAGATCAAAAGTAGGTAGAGAGGCAGGCAGAGAGAGGGGTGGGGGAGCAGGCTCCCCGCTGAGCAGAGAGCCCGATGTGGGGCTCCATCCCAGGACCCTGAAATCATGACCTGAGCCGAAGGCAGAGGCCTAAACCACTGAGCCACCCAGGAGCCCCCATATCTCGTAATTTTTAATCAACGTGCAAAAAGTATTGTACATATTGATGAAGTTCAAACAAATTCTGTGAAACCGTAGATGGACTTAAAGATACTATTATGTATCAAATATTGTAAAAATTAAGCAAGGAAATAGCAAACATAAAATAACCAAAGCATACAAACTTGGGTAGATACAATAGGTGTGATCATGTTCTACTTCATAAAGAGATGAGTTAATAGATAAATAGAAGTAACTAGACTTTTTAGACGTTAATAAAACTTTGCCTGTTATTTCTTAGCTATATAAAATATATGGTTTTCTAACAAAAACGCTTATCTTAAAAATATTTAAAAATAAATTTCAGGCTACTCATAAGGTTCTATTTACTTTTCCACTGAAGGAAAAGCTGGTTGTTGTAGTTGTAGTTGTTTGTTTGTTTTAGTCTCCTCCTAGTTTTTATTATTATAATGTGGAATGAGGAATGTTAAATTGAAAAGTGAATTATTTTATAGACAAAATTCATTACTTGATTCACTTCCTGGTACAGCAGATGGAACTCCTGAAAACATGCCCTTTTGCCTTACAGAAGTGTAACAGTTATGCTTACTTCTGAAACATGCTTGGTGGTGGCCCTAAATAGTGACACCATACTAAACATTTTGAATATTTGCAATTACTTTTTATAGTCATAGGGCTCCAAAAGGCACTGCTAGTCTCTTAGTAGGTATTTCAATAAAGCTAAAAGTTGCCTGACTGTTTAAAAATATTAACAAGGCACAAAACATGGCAGAAGTATTGTCCTCAGATATTATTTTTTCTATATGCTCCTTATTCCAGACATGACAAGTTATTTTTTAAAATTTTTTTATAAAAGATTTTATTTATTTCTTTGACAGAGATCACAAGTAGGCAGGGTCAGGCAGAGTGAGAGGGGGGAAGCAGGCTCCCTGCTGAGCTGAGAGCCCGATGTGGGACTCGATCCAAGGATTCTGGGATCATGACCTGAGCCGAAGGCAGAGGCTTTAACCCACTGAGCCACCCAGGTGCCCCCATGACAAGTTATTTTTTTTAAAAGATTTTATTTATTTATTTGACAGAGAGAGAGATTACAAGTAGGCAGAGAGGCAGGCAAAGAGAGAGAGGAGGTAGCAGGCTCCCCGTTGAGCAGAGAGCCCAATGTGGGGCTCCATCCCTGGACCCTGAGATCATGACCTGAGCTGAAGGCAGCGGCTTAACGCACAAACCACCCAGGCACCCGACAAGTTATTTTTGATAGATATATATAGCATATATTTTCCAGTTATAAGAAAAATGGTTCTGCTCTTTTTAACCTTTTTTAAAAATTACATAATTTTTTTAAATTTAAATTTTATTTTTTAATGTTTTACCTTTATTTTCTTTTTTTTAAAAAGATTTTATTTATTTATTTGACAGACAGAGATCACAAGTAGGCAGAGAGACAGGCAGAGAGAGAGAGAGAGAGAGAAGCAGGCTTCCTGCGGAGCAGAGAGCCCGATGCAGGGCTCAATTCCAGGACCCTGAGATCAAGACCCGAGCCGAAGGCAGCAGCCCAAACCACTGAGCCACCCAGGCACCCCAATGTTTTACTTTTCAATATACTAAATAGAATATAAACCCTATTCTATTTTGTAAGAAGGTTACCATTTTAAAAATGGTAATTTTCTCATTGTGTCTTCCCCTCTCATTGCTTTATTTTGAATAAAACATTTCACAATAAACTTAACTGATGCTTTCCTTTTGATGGTCCCTCTGTTGGCCATATTGTATATGAGCCATGACAATTAGTTTTACAACATTTATTTATGTTTGTTGATATGTTTTATCATAACTAATTTTCTCCCTTATCTAGATTCCCCAGCTTTCAGACAGGTGGACACTTAATAAACCATACCCAAGGGATGTATCAAGTACTTCTTAGACATCTCTCAGATCCTTGAGGTCTCATTTTGCCTAGGGATTTGCAACAGGTTCTGCCAGAGGCACCACTGTGACAACTGATGTCCATGGTCTATCTCCTGCTAAGCTCAAGAGGTCACTGGTTTCCAAGTTTATCTATACAATTAATGCACTCCATCAAGTTCTTTTTTTTTTAATATTAACAAACTTATTTTAAAGTTTATATGGAGAGGCAAAGACTCACAATAGTCAACATAGTGTTGAAGGAGAACAAAGCCTGAGGACTGACTTCAAAGTTTACCATAACGATGGGGCGCCTGGTTGGCTCAGTGGGTTAAGCTTCTGCCTTTGGCTCAGGTCATGATCCCAGGGGCCTGGGATCGAGTCCCGTATTGGGCTCTCTGCTCAGCAGGGAGCCTGCTTCTCCTCATTTCTCTCTCTGTCTGTCTCTCTGCCTATTTGTGATCTCTCTCTCTGTCAAATAAATAAATAAACCTTTAAAAAAAGTATACCATAACGATAATTGGAAGCAAGATATTGTAATACCACAGAAAGACTAGATTAAAGGAACAGAATATATATTATCAATTATATTTTATATTTAATATAAAAGCAAAAGCAATACAAGAGAGCAAAATACAATCTTTCAAACAAATGGTTCTGGAGTAATGGTGAAGCTAAATGTAAAAATATAAAATAAAAATAAAATAAATAATAAAATAAAATAAATCCAGGCAGATATCATACACTCTTCACAAAAATTAACTCAGATTAAATTATAAACCTAAACATGAAACATGTAGAAGGTAATATAGAAGAAAATTTAAATGACCTTGGTTTTGGAAATAACTTTAGCTACAAAAGCACAAGCACTGAATTTAAAAATGTCTACTCTGTGAAACAATGCCAAGAGAATGAAAAGGCAAAGCACAGACTGTGAGAAAAAATTTGCAAAATACACATCTGGCAAAGGACTGTTAATCAAAAAGACACAAAGACCCCTTAAAACTCAACAATCGTGGAAAAACCTGATTACAAATGAGCCAAAGACCTTAGCAGATACCTCACAAAAGAAAATATTACAGATGGCAAATAAGCATATAAAAAGATGCTTCACGTCATATGTCATCAGGAAAATGCAAATTAAAACAAAAAAGAGACACCAGTACATACCCAGAATCCAGAACACTGACAACAGAACACGAAATGTTGGTGAGGATGTGGAGCAACAGGAATGTTCTTCCATGTCTATTGAGAATAAAGAATGGAAAACAACTTGGCAGTTTCTTACAAAACTAAACATATTCTTGCCAGATGATTCAGCAGTAGCAGTTCTTGGTATTTATCCAAAGAAGATGAAACCTATACCCACAAAGATGTCTATAGTAGTTTTATTCATTACTGACAAAAGCTTGGAAGCAACCAAGATATCCTTTCATAGGTGAAAGTTCAAATAAAGTGTAGTACATGCAAACAATGGAATCTTATTTAATGCTAGAGAAATGAATTACCAAGCCATGAAAAGATATGGATATAAATATTTAATAAATATTTGATTTTAGGCTTCTACCAGTCTATCAATAGTAGTAGTATATTTTAACAGTGAATGCTCAGCATTCAAGAATTTACCTAATAAAATATTTGGGGTTCCATATTTTAAATACTTCAACCTCTATGATTATATTCCTAATAATTTTGAATTGGGGTAAATAAACCTTAATTTTTTGTAACTTGTTTCTTATTGCAAAAGAGCTCAATGAAATTTTAGAAAATAAAAATTTACCAAAAAAAAGTTTAGTTTACTATTGCCAAATAATTTAAAACTTTACCTTATATTCAAATACATATATTTTTCTAAATTGATTTATAGGCTACTAAAACCAAAAACTTTTAGTTATACTAGATTTCATATCATGCAATCAATGCCAGAAAGCCATCTGGCGATGACTTGTCTTAAATAGAGTTAAGATGGGTGTTATTACAATGCAAGATGGAAACAAAGATAGTATAACAATTGAGTGTTACATAACTTTTCTGTTTTGAGCAAGTTACTAATCTACAAAAGGCTTTTATCGGTGACACACTTGGGAATTTAACAAAACTTTTAAACTAGCATGTGCGACTCATTCCTGGAAAACAACACAATCAATAACACTTTCTTTAGATGAAATCATGACTATTTCTCCATTTGAATAAAAAAGGGAGCAACCCCAATAAGTTTATTGAACATGAAAAGTTGAAATGCTATAATGCTCCTAAGGAATTAAATGGTCCAGTCATGAATTACCAAAAAAGGATATAAATTACCAAAGTGTTTGTATAATTGCAATGTACAACTGCCCATTATCGTTCCATAGTGTAGGCTTGTACAAGAACTCTATAAAAGAACTCCACTTCTAAACCGTGGAAAATATGTTCCCTTTCCCCCTATATGCAACTATTAAGCCATTCATTTAGCTTTTAAAATATCCACTTAATACAGGCTTTTTACTCATTTGCACAAATACCCAGGAAGTGAAGGAGGGTGTTATACAAATATTAAAGGAAAAGATTGCTCTAGGCAGAGCAAGTAAGTATATAGACTTTGTGTGAACAGCTGGTCTGTTACTTTTGAGGAAAAACAAGGAGGCCAATCAGGAGTTCATAGTGGTGGAGAGAGGAAGAACGTATTGATGTATGACCCTCTAGTACATTGAAACGCCTTCAGTTTTTATTTAATATGAAAGGGGAAGATACCAAAAGACTTTCAAAAGCAGAATAAAATCATCTGACTTGATTTTTAGGTTAAGTTGCTGTACCAAAATAAATTTGCAGGGAGAAAGGAGTGCAGTATGTGTGGAAGTGGGGTTATCAATCAAGTCAATAATTCAGGAACATATGATGGTGTTTTTAGCATACTGGGTGGTAATAGAAGTGGTGAGGTATGGTTTTTATTTTGTATCTATTCTGATGGTGAATATTCTGGTGAACAGGATGGGGTATGTGCAGGACAGACAATATCAACATTTATTTTACCTGCACAAACAGAAGGGTGGAGTCTTCATTCCCTGATATGGAGAGAATTCTGAGTTCAAATGTTCTTTCTGATTAAATGGCATAGTGATGATGAGGATTTAGTCAGACAGTGAAAGAGAGCAGTAAGCATAGTGTTAAGCGGTAAGACATTATAATACATTTGAACATCAAAAAAAGATGTGTTGGATCACCCGTTTATGTGAGTAAATAAATAAATAAAGCTTCCTGGGGTTCTGATAGAGGTAAAGAAGACTACTATATGATCCAAAGGGGCACGTACACCAAATGTTTATAGAAAGCAATATCCACAATAGCCAAACTATGGAAAGAACCTAGATGCCCATCAACAAATGAATGGTATATATTTCAAATTCAAGTCAGAGACGAAAGAAACATCTGGACTCGGTCCTCAGGTACAGGCAGTATTCTGAACTGAGGCTAGAACCAGAGACCATTCTAATGAAAGGCCTCCACAGGTGGGCTCCGACTCAGTTTCCTGTATGTATATTCATTCATGAAATCGCTCTGCGGGTCAACATGCAGAACAAAACCATTTAATAAAAGTGACAATGAGGAGAGGAAAGGGAGGCCAGAAGGCATGTGAATGTGGAGAGGAAGAGCCAGGGGAGGAGGGGGGAGGGGGGGCGGAAAAACTGAGAATCCCTCCCTGTGCTCCTTGCTGCCAGGGAGGTCTGAGGGACTAGTTTCTACCTGGGATCCCAAGTCCAGTACAAAAGTGGCGGGGCCACAGCTCGGGATGAGGGAAGGGGGTCCTCGGCACACGCGCGTGAAGGGGGCTATTGCGCTCGCTGCGGGGGGCACCTCGCCTGGCTCCATCCCCGGCCCGACCCCGTGGGGACCCGGGTGTGGCGCGTCGTCCGGGGTGGTCCCGCTGCCCCGGTGGTCGCGGGAGGCTGGGTCCCGACACCCCCGCGAGCTCGCGGCCCGCGCTTTCTGCTCCAGGTGAGGGCGCAGCGCGGTGTCACTTTACCTGCTCGCAGAGGGTCGTCCTGAGAAGCCATGGGGCAGGGCGGGGCAGCGGGCCGTGGGAGCGGGACAGTGCGGCCTCAGGAGCTGGGCTGGAGCGCGGGAGTGCGGGTGTCCTGCAGTGCGGACTGGGCTGCAGCAGAGCACAGCGGAGCTGCGCGCCCCTCCTCCGCCAGCTCCTCCACCTCCTCTCAGACTCTCCGCTGCGTCCTCTGCGAGCTCACTCCCGGATTCTGCAATTAGCAAAGCCCCTTCTCCGGACCGCCCACGCCCTCGCCCACCTCCCCCTCCGTCCTGTGGCGCGGGCCCGGGGCACTGGCACCGGGAAAGCCCGGGGGGCTTGCGTGGGTGGCCAGCGCCAGCGCTGAGCGGCCTCCTAGCCTGGCTCCCCGAGCGGGTGTCCACCTGCTGCCTGGCCGCAAAAACATCATCAGCCCTAAACCCCGGCTGCACTCTCGGGTCACTTCGCTGGCTTCCTGATTGTGCCCAAAGCCGGGAACCAGCTTCCCCAGCACAGGCCTGGGCTGAGATGCTTGCCCGCGATCTGTTTAAGCAGTCTCCTCCTCTCCAGGCAGGGTCCGCCATTGCATGATGGCACCCACGAATCACTTAGACCTGGATGTTTTGGTTTTTTGTTTCTTTTTGGTTATTGGTTATTCCATGACCTCCATGGTAGGTGATCCACAAAGGGAGTGAAAAGAGGAAGCCTGATGCATACGCATATGGCCATTCTAGAAAAAGAGCTTGGGGTTCTCTGGGAAGCGCGGCATTGGTCCTTGCACTATGGTTTTGCTGCATCAAATAGTTCCTTCTTCTTCAAATATAAATAATAAATATATTGATCAAGTCACTCGCATGTCTTAGGAGAACGTCATACCTTTAGTAGCAAACTTGAAATCTTGGACATTGGTTTTGATGTTTGTTTTGGTTTGATTTGGTTCGGTTTTTGTAATTTTAAAAATCCCTCCAGCCCTTGGCTGTGTCTGACCTGAGTGCTTTCTGCTGTTTCTGCAACAAAACTGTCAGGGCAGCGAAAACTCTCATTGTTTACAGTGGCGCCCCCTTCTGAACACTTTGTTAATTAAAAGATTTTTTTTTTTTTTTTTTGGGTATTGTAAATGTGAAACAACAATGAGGTATTTCAAAGAGGTGAACCACACCCTTTCTCTAAGGGTGGGGTGAGGGTTACTCAAAAAGGAACTTGACAAGGCTTTTAAAGATACCGACAATCATTATAACATAACGTGACTGATTGTTACCGTGCTCTTAAACTGGCAAACACTTGTTAGCTTCCAAGAAAGACGAACATAGTTGAGATGGTTCTAGCGGCCTTCTAGCACAGGGTCTCATGAGGCAGGGATTCTAGCCACTGGCTGTGCAAGGCATGAGGCCTGTTAGTGATTCTATTTTTTCTTCTGCAGAATGGGTCTTTCTGCATTCCAGGTCCTTTCTACCCCAATAAATAATGCGGCGATTCTCTCAGTGAGTTGTACTTTTGGTTTAAACAGCCAACTGTCTCTTAGAAAGGACTTTTGTTTAAAGTCCTTTAAAAAAAATTTCCTTTCTAAAAAAATTTTTTTTTTAATTTTTATTTTTTAATCCCATATGTTTACTCTGATCCTGGAACTTTGTCATTTTGACCTTATCTGCTGATTAAAATATTCTTCATCATCAGCACCTACTGCTCTCCTCTCCTGGTGGTCTCTCCGGAAGGGGTCTTCTCTAGCTCTTCTAGCAGAGGATGGGCACTTCCCCTCTACCCCTGTTGCCAGACCAACCTTACCTATCCTGCAGGGTCAGGTCGGCCTGGCCTTTTATCTGTTGTTCTCTTCTGAGTGGTTAGTTTTTCATAGATACCGTGCTTTGCTTTTGTCAGGATTTACCCTGGACTATCAAAACCCTTATCTTGTGCCAGTGAATCCTAAGAAACAGACCTGATGAGAGAACCAGGAACTCGAACGGATCATATTTATCCTGAATGTTCCGTCCAAAATGAAGAATACATTTCTGAGGAGCCTCAAGATGTCTTAGAAGGGAAGTTTCACCAACTCTGTCACGTAGGGGCATCCATTCTGATTCTGTGTCAATGTTCCTACTTTCCCAGCTAGTAATTCTCTTCCTCAGAAAGCCCACTCTCAACCGTTTCCTCTCTCAAAGGCAGTTGCTCTTCGAGTCTGCACATGGCACTTGGGGCCTGCTTGTCGTTGGCTACTGCCCTCTGTACCTTGGGTCTAACAGCTTCGGGGCATCAAGATGAAATCGTCTCTTGTTCTAAGACTTAATATAGTTTGGGGCACATGGTAAGCAATAATCACTTTTTTAGTTGATCCAAGTGTTCGACCTTTCTTAATTATTCTAGTACCACAGTTTACTTGTTCTAAGATTTGTCCTCCCCCCCCATTCTAATAACTCTTGCACTTGATGACATATCCTAGTTTAACTGACAGCATTTCTCTTTCTTAGTCGAACATAAACTATAGTGCATCTTACCCTTGATGAAAGCTAGGTTGCAATTAAATACTCTATGATGGTGACGATTCTGATATTTGAAATTTTCCGGTAGCTCCCTGTGCCCCCACAGTGTAGTACCTCACCTTCTTGGCATAGTATACAAACCAGCTCACCCCCAGTGTTAAACCCGGGGCTCAGCCTCCATCCCCAGGTGATGCTGCCAGATCAGCTGCCCGTTGTCCTGAACTTGCTGTAGATTCCCGAATGCACTGTGCTGCCTCCTGGCACTTTGAAAGTGACACACTCATCCCCATTCTTCGCTTTGCCCTTGTCTATCACCTCCCCTCAAAATCTGTTCCTAAGTGCCTTTTCCCAGCTCCAGCCTACCCTTGGCAGTCTTTTATCTCCCTGTGGTAAAACCTGTCACACTGCACCATGGACATGCCCGTTGTCCCCCTGAGAAGAGAAAAGGGACAGTGAGGGCCCCCCAGCATTTGCAGCTCTAGTGCAGAGCCCCATGCCTGGCTTGCAGGAAATGCCAGATCATGAAGACAAACGGAGATCATCCTCTGGCTAAAACCAGCTCTTCTTTGCCTACCGCAGGATCTGGATCAATACAGAGCAGCCCGTTATTATTGCTGTTTTTCTAGGGATTTTTTACCCATATATTTCCCAGGTCTTGACTCTTTTTGTAGCACTTTAATTCAGGCTTCAACCACTTCCTAGTCAGATCAGGTGAAATCATTTTCCTTCCCATAGCCTCGGTGTATTTCACACCTAGTAAATCTTTTTTGAAAGAGCTTATTTACCCATTTGACAGATCAAAAGTAGGTAGAGAGGCAGGCAGAGAGAGGGGTGGGGGAGCAGGCTCCCCGCTGAGCAGAGAGCCCGATGTGGGGCTCCATCCCAGGACCCTGAAATCATGACCTGAGCCGAAGGCAGAGGCCTAAACCACTGAGCCACCCAGGAGCCCCCATATCTCGTAATTTTTAATCAACGTGCAAAAAGTATTGTACATATTGATGAAGTTCAAACAAATTCTGTGAAACCGTAGATGGACTTAAAGATACTATTATGTATCAAATATTGTAAAAATTAAGCAAGGAAATAGCAAACATAAAATAACCAAAGCATACAAACTTGGGTAGATACAATAGGTGTGATCATGTTCTACTTCATAAAGAGATGAGTTAATAGATAAATAGAAGTAACTAGACTTTTTAGACGTTAATAAAACTTTGCCTGTTATTTCTTAGCTATATAAAATATATGGTTTTCTAACAAAAACGCTTATCTTAAAAATATTTAAAAATAAATTTCAGGCTACTCATAAGGTTCTATTTACTTTTCCACTGAAGGAAAAGCTGGTTGTTGTAGTTGTAGTTGTTTGTTTGTTTTAGTCTCCTCCTAGTTTTTATTATTATAATGTGGAATGAGGAATGTTAAATTGAAAAGTGAATTATTTTATAGACAAAATTCATTACTTGATTCACTTCCTGGTACAGCAGATGGAACTCCTGAAAACATGCCCTTTTGCCTTACAGAAGTGTAACAGTTATGCTTACTTCTGAAACATGCTTGGTGGTGGCCCTAAATAGTGACACCATACTAAACATTTTGAATATTTGCAATTACTTTTTATAGTCATAGGGCTCCAAAAGGCACTGCTAGTCTCTTAGTAGGTATATCAATAAAGCTAAAAGTTGCCTGACTGTTTAAAAATATTAACAAGGCACAAAACATGGCAGAAGTATTGTCCTCAGATATTATTTTTTTCCATATGCTCCTGATTCCAGACATGACAAGTTATTTTTTAAAATTTTTTTATAAAAGATTTTATTTATTTCTTTGACAGAGATCACAAGTAGGCAGGGTCAGGCAGAGTGAGAGGGGGGAAGCAGGCTCCCTGCTGAGCTGAGAGCCCGATGTGGGACTCGATCCAAGGATTCTGGGATCATGACCTGAGCCGAAGGTAGAGGCTTTAACCCACTGAGCCACCCAGGTGCCCCCATGACAAGTTATTTTTTTTAAAGATTTTATTTATTTATTTGACAGAGAGAGAGATTACAAGTAGGCAGAGAGGCAGGCAAAGAGAGAGAGGAGGTAGCAGGCTCCCCGTTGAGCAGAGAGCCCAATGTGGGGCTCCATCCCTGGACCCTGAGATCATGACCTGAGCTGAAGGCAGCGGCTTAACCCACAAACCACCCAGGCACCCGACAAGTTATTTTTGATAGATATATATAGAATGTATTTTCCAGTTACAAGAAAAATGGTTCTGCTCTTTTTAACCTTTTTTAAAAATTACATAATTTTTTTAAATTTAAATTTTATTTTTTAATGTTTTACCTTTATTTTCTTTTTTTTAAAAAGATTTTATTTATTTATTTGACAGACAGAGATCACAAGTAGGCAGAGAGACAGGCAGAGAGAGAGAGAGAGAGAGAAGCAGGCTTCCTGCGGAGCAGAGAGCCCGATGCAGGGCTCAATTCCAGGACCCTGAGATCAAGACCCGAGCCGAAGGCAGCAGCCCAAACCACTGAGCCACCCAGGCCCCCCAATGTTTTACTTTTCAATATACTACTTAGAATATAAACCCTATTCTATTTTGTAAGAAGGTTACCATTTAAAAAATGGTAATTTTCTCATTGTGTCTTCCCCTCTCATTGCTTTATTTTGAATAAAACATTTCACAATAAACATAACTGATGCTTTCCTTTTGATGGTCCCTCTGTTGGGCATATTGTATATGAGCCATGACAATTAGTTTTACAACATTTATTTATGTTTGTTGATATGTTTTATCATAACTAATTTTCCCTCCCTTATCTAGATTCCCCAGCTTTCAGACAGGTGGACACTTAATAAACCATACCCAAGGGATGTATCAAGTACTTCTTAGACATCTCTCAGATCCTTGAGGTCTCATTTTGCCTAGGGATTTGCAATAGGTTCTGCCAGAGGCACCACTGTGACAACTGATGTCCATGGTCTATCTCCTGCTAAGCTCAAGAGGTCACTGGTTTCCAAGTTTATCTATACAATTAATGCACTCCATCAAGTTCTTTTTTTTTTAATATTAACAAACTTATTTTAAAGTTTATATGGAGAGGCAAAGACTCACAATAGTCAACATAGTGTTGAAGGAGAACAAAGCCTGAGGACTGACTTCAAAGTTTACCATAACGATGGGGCGCCTGGTTGGTTGGCTCAGTGGGTTAAGCTTCTGCCTTTGGCTCAGGTCATGATCCCAGGGGCCTGGGGTCGAGTCCCATATTGGGCTCTCTGCTCAGCAGGGAGCCTGCTTCTCCTCATTTCTCTCTCTGTCTGTCTCTCTGCCTATTTGTGATCTCTCTCTCTGTCAAATAAATAAATAAACCTTTAAAAAAAGTATACCATAACGATAATTGGAAGCAAGATATTGTAATACCACAGAAAGACTAGATTAAAGGAACAGAATATATATTATCAATTATATTTTATATTTAATATAAAAGCAAAAGCAATACAAGAGAGCAAAATACAATCTTTCAAACAAATGGTTCTGGAGTAATGGTGAAGCTAAATGTAAAAATATAAAATAAAAATAAAATAAATAATAAAATAAAATAAATCCAGGCAGATATCATACACTCTTCACAAAAATTAACTCAGATTAAATTATAAACCTAAACATGAAACATGTAGAAGGTAATATAGAAGAAAATTTAAATGACCTTGGTTTTGGAAATAACTTTAGCTACAAAAGCACAAGCACTGAATTTAAAAATGTCTACTCTGTGAAACAATGCCAAGAGAATGAAAAGGCAAAGCACAGACTGTGAGAAAAAATTTGCAAAATACACATCTGGCAAAGGACTGTTAATCAAAAAGACACAAAGACCCCTTAAAACTCAACAATCGTGGAAAAACCTGATTACAAATGAGCCAAAGACCTTAGCAGATACCTCACAAAAGAAAATATTACAGATGGCAAATAAGCATATAAAAAGATGCTTCACGTCATATGTCATCAGGAAAATGCAAATTAAAACAAAAAAGAGACACCAGTACATACCCAGAATCCAGAACACTGACAACAGAACACGAAATGTTGGTGAGGATGTGGAGCAACAGGAATGTTCTTCCATGTCTATTGAGAATAAAGAATGGAAAACAACTTGGCAGTTTCTTACAAAACTAAACATATTCTTGCCAGATGATTCAGCAGTAGCAGTTCTTGGTATTTATCCAAAGAAGATGAAACCTATACCCACAAAGATGTCTATAGTAGTTTTATTCATTACTGACAAAAGCTTGGAAGCAACCAAGATATCCTTTCATAGGTGAAAGTTCAAATAAAGTGTAGTACATGCAAACAATGGAATCTTATTTAATGCTAGAGAAATGAATTACCAAGCCATGAAAAGATATGGATATAAATATTTAATAAATATTTGATTTTAGGCTTCTACCAGTCTATCAATAGTAGTAGTATATTTTAACAGTGAATGCTCAGCATTCAAGAATTTACCTAATAAAATATTTGGGGTTCCATATTTTAAATACTTCAACCTCTATGATTATATTCCTAATAATTTTGAATTGGGGTAAATAAACCTTAATTTTTTGTAACTTGTTTCTTATTGCAAAAGAGCTCAATGAAATTTTAGAAAATAAAAATTTACCAAAAAAAAGTTTAGTTTACTATTGCCAAATAATTTAAAACTTTACCTTATATTCAAATACATATATTTTTCTAAATTGATTTATAGGCTACTAAAACCAAAAACTTTTAGTTATACTAGATTTCATATCATGCAATCAATGCCAGAAAGCCATCTGGCGATGACTTGTCTTAAATAGAGTTAAGATGGGTGTTATTACAATGCAAGATGGAAACAAAGATAGTATAACAATTGAGTGTTACATAACTTTTCTGTTTTGAGCAAGTTACTAATCTACAAAAGGCTTTTATCGGTGACACACTTGGGAATTTAACAAAACTTTTAAACT
This sequence comes from Mustela nivalis, assembly GCF_964662115.1. Taxonomy (NCBI): domain Eukaryota; kingdom Metazoa; phylum Chordata; class Mammalia; order Carnivora; family Mustelidae; genus Mustela; species Mustela nivalis. The sequence continues at coordinate 2,531 of NW_028133838.1, read as the reverse complement.
AGCATGTGCGACTCATTCCTGGAAAACAACACAATCAATAACACTTTCTTTAGATGAAATCATGACTATTTCTCCATTTGAATAAAAAAGGGAGCAACCCCAATAAGTTTATTGAACATGAAAAGTTGAAATGCTATAATGCTCCTAAGGAATTAAATGGTCCAGTCATGAATTACCAAAAAAGGATATAAATTACCAAAGTGTTTGTATAATTGCAATGTACAACTGCCCATTATCGTTCCATAGTGTAGGCTTGTACAAGAACTCTATAAAAGAACTCCACTTCTAAACCGTGGAAAATATGTTCCCTTTCCCCCTATATACATCTATTAAGCCATTCATTTAGCTTTTAAAATATCCACTTAATACAGGCTTTTTACTCATTTGCACAAATACCCAGGAAGTGAAGGAGGGTGTTATACAAATATTAAAGGAAAAGATTGCTCTAGGCAGAGCAAGTAAGTATAAAGACTTTGTGTGAACAGCTGGTCTGTTACTTTTGAGGAAAAACAAGGAGGCCAATCAGGAGTTCATAGTGGTGGAGAGAGAAAGAACGTATTGATGTATGACCCTCTAGTACATTGAAACGCCTTCAGTTTTTATTTAATATGAAAGGGCAAGATACCAAAAGACTTTCAAAAGCAGAATAAAATCATCTGACTTGATTTTTAGGTTAAGTTGCTGTACCAAAATAAATTTGCAGGGAGAAAGGAGTGCAGTATGTGTGGAAGTGGGGTTATCAATCAAGTCAATAATTCAGGAACATATGATGGTGTTTTTAGCATACTGGGTGGTAATAGAAGTGGTGAGGTATGGTTTTTATTTTGTATCTATTCTGATGGTGAATATTCTGGTGAACAGGATGGGGTATGTGCAGGACAGACAATATCAACATTTATTTTACCTGCACAAACAGAAGGGTGGAGTCTTCATTCCCTGATATGGAGAGAATTCTGAGTTCAAATGTTCTTTCTGATTAAATGGCATAGTGATGATGAGGATTTAGTCAGACAGTGAAAGAGAGCAGTAAGCATAGTGTTAAGCGGTAAGACATTAAAATACATTTGAACATCAAAAAAAGATGTGTTGGATCACCCGTTTATGTGAGTAAATAAATAAATAAAGCTTCCTGGGGTTCTGATAGAGGTAAAGAAGACTACTATATGATCCAAAGGGGCACGTGCACCAAATGTTTATAGAAAGCAATATCCACAATAGCCAAACTATGGAAAGAACCTAGATGCCCATCAACAAATGAATGGTATATATTTCAAATTCAAGTCAGAGACAAAAGAAACATCTGGACTCGGTCCTCAGGTACAGGCAGTATTCTGAACTGAGGCTAGAACCAGAGACCATTCTAATGAAAGGCCTCCACAGGTGGGCTCCGACTCAGTTTCCTGTATGTATATTCATTCATGAAATCGCTCTGCGGGTCAACATGCAGAACAAAACCATTTAATAAAAGTGACAATGAGGAGAGGAAAGGGAGGCCAGAAGGCATGTGAATGTGGAGAGGAAGAGCCAGGGGAGGAGGGGGGAGGGGGGGCGGAAAAACTGAGAATCCCTCCCTGTGCTCCTTGCTGCCAGGGAGGTCTGAGGGACTAGTTTCTACCTGGGATCCCAAGTCCAGCACAAAAGTGGCGGGGCCACAGCTCGGGATGAGGGAAGGGGGTCCTCGGCACACGCGCGTGAAGGGGGCTATTGCGCTCGCTGCGGGGGGCACCTCGCCTGGCTCCATCCCCGGCCCGACCCCGTGGGGACCCGGGTGTGGCGCGTCGTCCGGGGTGGTCCCGCTGCCCCGGTGGTCGCGGGAGGCTGGGTCCCGACACCCCCGCGAGCTCGCGGCCCGCGCTTTCTGCTCCAGGTGAGGGCGCAGCGCGGTGTCACTTTACCTGCTCGCAGAGGGTCGTCCTGAGAAGCCATGGGGCAGGGCGGGGCAGCGGGCCGTGGGAGCGGGACAGTGCGGCCTCAGGAGCTGGGCTGGAGCGCGGGAGTGCGGGTGTCCTGCAGTGCGGACTGGGCTGCAGCAGAGCACAGTGGAGCTGCGCGCCCCTCCTCCGCCAGCTCCTCCACCTCCTCTCAGACTCTCCGCTGCGTCCTCTGCGAGCTCACTCCCGGATTCTGCAAATAGCAAAGCCCCTTCTCCGGACCGCCCACGCCCTCGCCCACCTCCCCCTCCGTCCTGAGGCGCGGGCCCGGGGCACGGGCACCGGGAAAGCCCGGGGGTCTTGCGAGGGTGGCCAGCGCCAGCGCTGAGCGGCCTCCTAGCCTGGCTCCCCGAGCGGGTGTCCACCTGCTGCCTGGCTGCAAAAAGATCATCAGCCCTAAACCCGGGCTGCACTCTCGGGTCACTTCGCTGGCTTCCTGATTGTGCCCAAAGCCGGGAACCAGCTTCCCCAGCACAGGCCTGGCTGAGATGCTTGCCCGCCATCTGTTTAAGCTGTCTCCTCCTCTCCAGGCAGGGTCCGCCATTGCATGATGGCACACACGAATCACTTAGACCTGGATGTTTTGGTTTTTTGTTTCTT